>NC_080164.1:128999325-129156825 GCF_950295315.1 Erinaceus europaeus | reverse complement strand
CTGGCATATAAAGCTGGAGAAGTTTGTTTGCAGGTGGGAATTGAATTAACTTTATATTTGTCTATCCTTGGAGTTCGATGAATATTTTGCTTAGTGATATTCTATGGCATTTTTTTTAGAACACTTTCATTTTGTTCTGTTTCTAGTAATTCATTTGGCCAATTTGATAAAAAGAAAGTAAAGATCTTGAAATTCATGATGTGCTATCTCTGTACATTTTTTCTCCAAAACTTTTTTATCTTGGGCTTTCTGCCAAAAGAAAATGCTTATATATTTAAAAAAAAAAAAAAAAAAAGTACATGGGGCCAGGTCATGACACACCTGGTTAAGTGCACTTGTTACAATGTGCAAGGACACAGGTTCGAGCCCCCAGTCTCCATCTGCAGGGGGAAAGCTTTGCAAGTGGTGAAGCAGAGCTGCAGGTGTCTCTCTGTCTATCTCCCTCTCTCCCACCCCCTTCCCTCTTGATTTCTGACAGTCTCTATCCAATAAATAAAGATAATAAAAAAAAATTTTTAAGTACACAACATAGCATGCAAATTTTTATTTAAATGTGCTTTTGAGATTGCTTTTCAGGAACTAAATTAAGGTAAATGTATGTGTATATATGTGGGGGGTATAGAAAAACTGACTCAATATTTCTGTAATTCTTGATAATAAGAATCTGGCACTGGAGATGCTTTCCCTTGGACATAATAACCACAGCTGACTTGCTAAGATTGTACACATCAGCTTTTAACCACAGGCTGGCAATGAGCTAATATCTAAAGTTTCTTCCTGCTCTGGTAATTTTTTTAACACAGTGATTAGAAATTGTTGTATCTTTAGTGACTAATTTTATTTGTAGAGCATAGCAATATTAATGTTGTAAACTGCCACTTGGTTACAAAAAAGGAGGTGGAACCACTATATGTAATTTGTCAATTTCTTATGTCTAGAACTGATCAAAAAGGCAGCTGATAGTAAAGTTTCTATCTGATGAAACCTCTCAAAAGATGAGTAAAATGGCAAGACACATATCCACGTACTTCCTTCTGACTGTAGTCTTGCAAGTTTCTGGAAGAGATGTATAATGGCATATAGAAACTGTTAGGAGAGTTGGGCTGCAAATTACTGTGACTGAGGTAATGAATGACTGCAGGAGACTCAATTATCTAACTTTTCTTCCTTAGTCATAATTAGACCAGCAGCTAGAAAACAAAAATCTTAACTAATCACTGTGCCTTAGCAAGAATTCCGTGACTGAACTAGTGCTCCAGCCCTATAGTATTTAAAAAAAATAGAACCCTTAAATTGCTTCCTAATTAGTGTAAAACTTGTTTGTATCTTAAGTGAATTATACCTGAAAATATATATATATATGTCAATGGATAATCTAAAACAAACTATAGGACTGGAGAACTAGTTCAGCATTAGAACAGGGAATCTGTGTGCTTCAGACCCCAGAGGGCCTTGGTTTAATCCCCAAGAGCACCATTTTCCAGAGCTAAGCAGTGCTCTGCTATCTCTTAAAATGACATTTTCAAGATTCTAAAATTAATTGCAAAAGTTACCAAAATGCACATTTCAGTTTGACTAGAAACTTCAAGAGTTAAATCTTCAAGCTTGTAAAACTTTTTATCAAAGAGAAATGCATTGCCACTATACAAGGAGGTTAAAAGGTAAGGTGATTGAAAAGCAGTTTAGATGCAAAACAGAAGAACTGGGAGCCTCCAAAGTTGTTAATGGCAGCCAAAGGAAATTGCTAACATCAATGCTAAATTAGAAGTGAACTCTGGGCTGGGGAGGTAGCATAATGGTTATGCAAAAAGACTCTTGGCCTGGTTCCAAAGTCTCAGATTCACCACACCACCATTAGCCAGAGCTGAGCACTGCTTTGGTCTCTGCCTTTGGTCACCTCGCTACATTTAAGATATTAAAAAGGAGGAGAAGAAGGAGAAAATGTAAGTCACTCTACATGCTTTTGTACTCCATCTTCCAAGTAATTGGGGAAGGTAGTATTCACAAGATGAAATAAAATTGACTTGTTCTAGGAGATGACACCTGAAATGGAAACATTACTAGTTGAGATTCTGATGTGAAATGAGATGACTATCATCATACTATTGAACTTTTCTTTCTGTTTTTTTTCCTTAGCATCCTTTAAATCTAAAAGTCTCTGCTAATTAAACCCACCAATGGCAGAAACTCATCTTCTTCAAATGCTTTATGTGAAGCTGTCACATGGTAGGAAAATTACATTTTAAGCAACATGTTCAAGTGTAAAATATCTTCAACAAATTCTTAATGTCTCAAGAAGTAGAAGAAATAATTTCAAATACTTTTGTAATTAGTATGTTGGGATTTTTCATAGGAAGTTGTAGTTGGATAGTGTATCTTTCAGATACACTAGTGATCTTTCAGAATTTCTGTATTCTTTTTTTCATTTTTATTTATAAAAAGGAAACACTGACAAAAACCATAGGATAAGAGGGCTAACACAATTCCCATCGTCAGAACTCCGTATCCCATGCCCTCCCCTCCCCTTATTCTTGTCACTACCTAGGAAGCCCAGAAATGAGGCGCTAAGCTCAGTGATTTAAATTATCTTCTGGAAGTCAGGGAGGTGGTTCACTGACAAGCATGAGACACTGGTTTGATCCCTGTACCAAATAAAAGCAAGAATGTGAAGGGGAGCAAAAATCCAGCACCTGCAAACCTATCTTGGTTACAAAGGTTAATTTCATAGGAGAATCCCCGGAGACAGAATGAAAATTCACTTTAAGGTAAAGACTTGGGGTTCCTGGTGGTAGTGCACCTGGTTGGGCATACATGTTGTGTTAGTGAGCAAAATCAAACCACCATCCACTGCAAGAAGCAAAAGATGTTTATTTATGAATTACAATCTGGGCCGAGTGGCAACAGACAGCAGTCTGCCAGCTCGACCCTGAACAAAGCTCAAACCATACAATTTATAGGAATTCAGACTACAGTCAGGGAGGGGGAACACATCACCTTATCAGCCTATATCCAATCATTTCAAACTTAGCAAAAGCCTGATCCATTCAGAGCAAAGCATGGGCTAGTTCAATCAAACCAGACCAATAGGTCCCAGCCAAAGTGGGGGTCACCACATTCTTTGTTGGGACCACCCGGTCATCTGTTTGCCATCTATCAGGCCATCATTTATCAGGCCAGGCCATCATTTATCAGGCCATCTGTTTTAACTATCTGGTAACAGTATTCTGTTGCAGAGGTCGTGAGGAGGCCTGTTCGCTGCAGGGTCTGTCAAAATAGTTGATGGCCTTTTAGGTTCTGTTGAGGAGAAAAGGGCAAGGAGTTTTCCACCTCACTGGGCAGGAGGGCAAAAAGCAACTATATTTAAACTATTCTTAAAACTCAAACTCAAAAAGCAACTATACTTATAACTATTTTAGAGTTACTGCCTCTAACATTCCCCACTGGTCTTAGCTGGGAATCAAATCCTTGATTCATCTTCTTCTTCTGAGTTGTATTGCACCTCAACATACCGAGACTCCAGGAGCATAACCTTCTCAGTTCTCCTTTTAATCAAGGAGATCAAAGACCTCCATAGACAAGGCCCCAGGATAAGAAGTAGAAGTAGGGTGATCAGAGGCCCTGCCAGGGAACTAATTAGTGTTTTTAACCAAGAGGGCCAAGAAAATAGGTTTGCGAACCAGCTGTTCTCGCTCAGGTCCCTTAGACGGTTATCCCTGTCTTCTATTCTTTTCTTGACCTCGCTTAAAGTTTTCTTCACCATTCCGGAGTGGTTGGCATAAAATCAACAGGCCTCGTTCAGGGCCACACATAATCCACCCTGTTTCATGAATAGCAAATCAAGTCCCCTACGATTTTGCAGGACCATCTCGGCCAACTAAGATAGGGACCCTTCGAGAGATTCAATAGTGCCCTCTAGTGTGGCCATATCCTGATTGATCTGCTGATCTAATTGTACTAGAGTAGTCTCCTTAGCTAGGGCCGCAGCTCCCATTGCCACTGTCCCTGCTATGGTTGCCCCCACAAGTATAGGAACTACTATCGGGATGCGCTTCTGTCTTATTGGTCTGAGGTAGTCTGTTCCTTGCCATTCAAGGTGAGCCCACCCTTCTTCGCCATGGGAATAGTATACATGGGGCAGGATATGGGCCAAAACACAGAGGTCCTCTTTGGTCATTCCGTAGGGGGTGATGCAGGGGGTCATCCCCGAAGTACAGGCCCACCAAGTCCCCTCAGGAGCTTTGAGGAGGGTCGCCCACTCTTGAGTCTTACTAACTTTAATGGTTAGGTTGCAATTTCTCCTGTACGGGGAGGAGTCCAATTTATAGTTGGCTGTGATAATACAAGTTCCTGATCCCTGGCTATCTCCCAGTGTCATGTGGGGCTGTACTCCCCACTTACATTCTGGGCCCTTAGAGTTGCTAGAGGATAGAGCCAGCTTCCTTATGTCTCCCTTTTGTCTACCTATTCCTGCAGAGGCAGCCACACCTATGTAATAAGGAGGCTCAGGGTGTAAACACAGCCAACAGTTTCTGGTTATGTTAGGGTCAGACTCATTCAAAAGGTAATACATTAATTCCACAGTTCTCACTAGTGGCTTTACCCTGAGATGCAAGGGTTCTGCATCAGTTGGTTTAGTGCCACTTGGTGCAATGTCAGTCTGATCCCTATCAGTCTCATTCTTTCCCCCCATCCCTAAAGAGGGGGAGAGAGTAGGTCGGGGGTTTTCTCCCAAAATGATGGGTCTCAAGGGCCCAATAGGATTCTAAGTCCATGGCAGCATCCGCAGTTGAATAGTGAATAATGTCCCAAAGTCCTTTTCAGAAAAAGGAATCTTAATGCCCCACATTCTCCCTCTCATCCATGAATCAGTCTCATTCCAAGTTTTGACCGTGACCTCCACAGGGTTATAGTCTCCAGTGTAGCAAGTACCTGGTTCGGTCAGGCCACCTGGTCGAATCACTCTTGTGACTTTCAGGTGCTTATCACCATCCCTCCCTGGAGATGCTGTCAGACATTCCCCCCACAACCCACAGAAAAAATATGGTTCTCTACATTTGGTGGAGCTGTCGTCTTTGGGACATACATAATAGGGTCTGTCCCAAAGGCGAGCCTCCAGGTCAATGGAGCCGCACTCCCCATCTATAGTAGTCCCCCCGGTTGCAGTCTGGCCAGCATAGATTACCCCGGTCCAGTTGGCACCAAATAGATCACACAGATCAAGAGTGAATATAGGCTGCCTGGCAGTTAGTTGGTTGGCGACCACCTTTCCCTCTTTGTTTTTCAGCTCCCATACGTACAGAGAGGACACTCGGGGGTGGGAGGCATGTGAACTCGGGCAGTGGCAGAGGTAAAACAGAAGTGCACCAGGCAAAACACACACACAAGTCAGCAGGAGACCAAGCGGACCTTCATTGGGTCTGGGGTGGGTACGGCACACCATTTCCTCTGATTCTCTACTTCCAGGGGGTCCGCCACGGATTTCTTCAGGCGAGTATGATGAATCCAGTGTTGTTTCCCAGCAACCTTAGCGGCAGTTGGCATGCTCAGGATCACGGTGTATGGTCCTTCCCACCAGGCTTCAAGATGGTCAGGATGCAGCTTCTTCACCAGTATGGAATCACTAGGCTCGAACAAGGGGACTTGGCCTCGGCTTTCCTCCCTCCGGGTCCCAGGCTTTTCGTCCCGGATGGCGGCTCTGGCTTTTCCTCGCACCACCTGCAAGGCCTGTAGGGACTTGAGGAGTCTGCTGCGCGACACCTCGGTCAATTTTTCAGTCTCAACCCGGGGCACCAGGGTTGGCAGTTTACCATACACAACCTCAAACGGAGTAAATCCAGACACATATGGGGTATTCCTACTTTTAAGCAAAACAAAGGGTAAAAGGGAAATCCAGTCCCCACCAGTCTCTATTTTTAACTTGGTTAAGCTTTCCTTAATAGTCCTATTCATTCTTTCTACTTGCCCTGAACTCTGGGGGCGGTAAATGCAATGTAACTTCCATTTAATTTTTAAAATTTTTGCCAATTGTTGGGTGACCTTGGCAATGAATGCTGGGCCATTATCCGACTCCAGTGAATAAGGGAGCCTGAACCTAGGGATAATTTCAAAGACCAGTTGTTTCACTACTACCTGGGAAGCCTCTTTCTTAGTGGGGAAGGCTTCGGCCCACACTGAAAAGGTATCTACCATGACTAAGAGATACTTATATCCTCCTTGAGCCACGGGCATCTCAGTGAAGTCCAGTTCCCAATGTTCTCCAGGTTCCCCCCCCCCCTTGCCACCTGGTTCCTGGTCCTTTCACTTGTACTGGGTTAGCGTTGACTCTGGCACATGTTGCACAGCGACCTGCCACACTCTGGGAGATCCTGTGCAAACCAATTATCAAATAAAATTTACTGATCAGTTCAGCTAATTTGTTTCCCCCAAAATGGGTACCTTGGTGCGTTTGAGAGACCACCTGTCTTCCCAGTGGCTGGGGTAATAGAATCCTGTCATCCGGGAGGATGATCCATCCTTCCTCATTTAGTCTCCCCCCCAGTCTCTGGCTCATCTCCTCTTCCTGTTTCGAGTACACTGGTTTCTGTCCTTTTTTCACTTCTCCTGGTATAGGGGTAGCCACCACCAGTTGGGCCGAGTCCCCACTAGTCTTTGGGCCGCTACCCTGGCTGTCTGGTCTGCCAACCGATTGCCTCGCGAGACTTCTGAGTCATCTTTCTGGTGTCCCTTACAGTGGATGACAGCAACCCTCTCTGGCCCCCAAACAGCTGCTAGCAGGGCCAGTATTTCCAGGGCACGCTTGATAGTTTTCCCTCCAGCCATCAGCAGTCCTCTATCTTGATACAGAGCCCCATGGACATGGACAGTGGCAAAAGCATACCTGCTGTTGGTGTACACATTTATCTTCTTCCCTGCTCCCCACTTGAGTGAATGCTTTCAGCTCCGCCTTTTGGGCTGATGTCCCTGTGGCAAGGATGCAGCCCACAGGACCTCCCGGTTGGTGACCACCGCGGCACCCGCATACCGTACACCGTCTTCCACAAAACTGCTTCCATCCGTGTAGAGGGTTTCCTGTGCGTCCGGTAGTGGGATGTCCGTCAGGTCAGCTCTCAACAAGGTCAGGGCTTCCAAGATTTCTCCACAGTCATGGGTGACATCTTCCTCTGGGTTGGGGAGCAGGGTAGCTGGATTTAAGGCTGCAGTCTGTTTGAAAGTAATGCGAGGTGGGTCCAGCAACAGTACCTGGTAATGGATGACCCGAGAATTGGTTATACATCAGTCCGGAGGGGAGTGAAGTAGGCTGGCCAGGTTGTGGGCTGTGGCGATTTCTAGGGTCTGCCCAAAAGTCAGTTTGGTAGTCTCCTTAACTAGTAGGGCAGCTGCCGCCACTGTCCTCAGAAACCCAGGCCATCCGGCGGCTACTGGGTCCAGTCGTTTAGACAGGTAGGCGACAGGCTTCTTCCAGGGGCCCGAGGTTTGAGTGAGTACTCCCTTAGCCACACCGACATTTTCTGCTACAAACAGCTGGAATGGTTTGTTCAGGTCGGGGAGGCCTAGAGCGGGGGCACTTACCAGGGACTCCTTCAGTGCCTGGAAAGCCCTTTCCTCCGTCTCAGTCCATTTCAAAGGAGCGTCGCCTCCACCAGTGGCAGTGTAGAGGGGCTTTGCTAGTTCAGCGAACTCTGGGATCCATAGCCTACAATAGCTTACCGCCCCCAGGAATTCCTGGACCTGTCTCTTGGTAGTGGGGGTCGGGATCTTTAGGATAGCCTGGATTCTTCCCTCAGACAGGGCCCATCATCCCTCTTTAATCTGGTAGCCCAGGTAGGTTACTTCTTGGGTACACAGCTGAGCCTTTTTGGCTGATACCTGGTACCCCAAGCTCCCCAGTGCCTTGAGCAGGTCTCTAGTTGCCGTTTCACAGTCCTCATGAGATGAGGCCGCGATCAGCAGATCATCCACATATTGTAGGAGGCTGCACTCGGGAGGCTCACCTCGGAAGGTCAGTAGGTCCTTGCTCAGTGCTTCATCAAACAAGGTAGGAGAGTTTTTAAAACCTTGGGGAAGTCGGGTCCAAGTCAACTGTCCTGACTCCCCTTCCTCGGGGTCTGTCCATTCAAAGGCAAAGATAGGTTGGCTCTGCGGGGCCAAGGGGAAGCTGAAAAAGGCATCCTTCAAATCTAGGACGCTATACCAGGTTCGATCAAGTGACGGGAGACTGAGGAGAGTATAAGGGTTGGGAACTGTAGGATGAATAGTTTCTACCCTCTTATTTACCTCTCGCAGATCTTGCACTGGTCTGAAGTCATTCATTCCAGGCTTTTGGACTGGGAGAAGGGGTGTATTCCAAGCCGACTTACATTGCACCAAGATACCGGCCTCTTTTAGGCATCTAATATGGTTCCTGATACCATGTTGGGCTTCCCAACTCATGGGATACTGCCGGACTCGGACTGGGGTGGCAGTGCTGACCAATTGAAGTATTATGGGGGTCACATGCTCAGCCAACCCTGGGGGATTGGCCTCAGCCCAAACTCTTGGGATCTCCCGCTTCCACCTTGTTAATAGGTCCTGGTTGCCTACATTCTGTGGTGCTTCATAGAGATGATATTCCTCCGTTGCCGGCACGGTGAGCAAAATTCGGCCACCTGCTTGTACTATTGGTCCTTCGTTTGTCTCAAAGGAAATGGTGGCCTGTAGCTTATGAAGGAGATCCCTACCTAACAGTGGTTCAGGGCACTCGGGGATCACCAGGAAAGAATGAGTAATAGTCCTCAGGCCAAGGCTGGCGACTCTTCCTATGGACTTTGGGTAACTCCTTGCTTCCCCAGTGGCTCCTATAATCTTAATCTTATCCTTTCCAGTGGGTCCAATTGGTTGTTGAAGTACTGAGTGGGTGGCCCCAGTATCCACCAAAAAATTAATTACCTTCCCCCCTACCGAGAGTTTTACCCTAGGCTCCCAGGGACTGGAGGAGCCCTGACTTAATCAGTCTAGAACTAAGAGGGGGGCTTCCTTCCCCATCCTCCTCCCCTCCTCTTCTTTCCCTTTTGGACATTCCTTCCTCCAGTGCCCTTCATCCTTGCATAGGGCACACTGAGTCTTTCTCAGTCCTCTTAGGGGTTTACCTTTTCCCCTCATCTGCCCTTTTTCTCTCGTATACCTCCCTCTTTCCTCTCTATTTCCTGTTTCCTTAGCCAAAAGGACCTGCGCCATCTTCTTATTCAGTTCCAGAGTGGCTTTTGCAGGGTCTTCTCTATTATCAAAAACCTTCTGGGCTACAGCCAACAGCTCCGAGATAGACTTCCCCTCAAAACCCTCTAACTTCTGCAACTTCTTCCTAATATCTGGGGCGGATTGGGCCACAAACTGGAGGGCAACTGCCTGCACATTCTCAGGGGCCTTGGGATCTATGGGTGTCCAGGTTCGATATACCTGGTACAACCTCTCCAAGAAGGCAGTCGGACTCTCGTCTGCACCCTGCTTACACTCGGTCACCTTAGACAGATTGGTGGGTTTCTGACCCCCAGCCCGGATACCCCTTAATAGAGTCTGGCAGTACCTGGGGAGGGCCTCATACCTGGTGCTCGTGTTGGGGTCCCACTTAGGTCGGGATTGGGGGAATACCTCCTCCACCACGTCCTGGTCGGTGGGAGGCTCTCACTTTTTATCCCGGACCTGCTTCTTTCCCTCAATTTTAATTCTCTCCCTTTCTTCTAGAGTGAATAGGGTACTCAGCAGCTGCTGACAATCATCCCAAGTAGGTTGATGAGTGTAAAAAACTGACTCAAATAGGGTTGCCACCCCTTCTGGGTCTACAGAGAAAGGAGGGTTTTGTTCTTCTAATTATATAAGTCAGAAGTGCTAAACAGGACGTAAGTTCAGAGGGGCCATCCTGACGCATCCAACTCCCCCACCTCCCGTAAAGGAAAGGTCCCAACCGGCGTAGACTCTGACCCAAACGTAGTTCCCATTCTGGTATGAGGTGGGCTCAGGACCCCTGATGGCAACCCAGAAGTGGAATCGGGTTCAGGAGCGGTAGCCCCTGAAGTGCCAGCATACGGTGGAGGGTTCTCATCCCTCCTCTTTCTCATTTGTAGGGGGGATTTGGGCTTAGTGGGGAGGACAGGAGGAGCTGTAGGCCTCATAGGGAACCTATCCCCCCTCGTTCCCTCAATCACCAACACTCTCGACCTGCTTTTGACCTTCTTCTTTCCTTTGCGGTCGCCCTGACACTTCCACAGATACCTTGGTTTATCATAAGCAATACTCATCCAGATTTCAATATATGGCATTTGGTCAGGGTGCCCGGGATTCCCAAAGATCACATCGTGCACTGCTGTGCACTATCCCAGGTCGAGACTTCCTGTCTCAGGCCAGCCAACCTCAAAGGTTGGTCATTCCCTTTCACAGAACTTCCTCAGTGTGAAGGCGTCCACCTGGGCTCCAAAACCAGCGGCTCCCTTGGAAAAATCTGAAAAATTTTTAGTCAAACATTCAAGGGGCGTGAGCGAGCTGGTTTTGGACTGACTCTGTCCCATGTCCTCATCAAAGTGGAACAGAAGGGAGACAAACACTGCAACAAAAATCACAGCGATTAGACCAAAGATTCCTCTCACTCTTCCTTGTACTCGCTGGCCAGCACACCATACACTCTCACACGTTCTCTCACTCTCAACCGTTTTTCCTACTAACCCAAAGGGTGTCCACCCTGGGACTTTATTCCTTATCTATACTGCATGGAGTTTCTATAAAAGAGGACTCCAGTTTTCCTAGCCAAGAGTTCCTTTTTGGAGCCTGTTGGCGTCTGGACACAGCAAGAAGGCTGACACAGAAAGAGACAAATAGTGACTGTTGGAAAAAGAACTGACATCTGATGGATACCAGACAATCAACTATGCTCACCTGGCCGGGCCCCTCGCGGGACCTTAAGGAGTCTTAGCTTAGGAGTAGCCATATAAACCCCGGTCTCGGTCTCAGTAGGCTGAGAATCTCCACTGAGCTGAAACGACTCCATGGACACGCAGGTTGGAGCCCAATCAAGCCCTGTAGTCTTTCGACCATGAGGCACGCAACAGGCACACTAGCATTCACATCAAACCATTCACTCAGTCAAGGGAGGGCGATTACCTGTCCAGCTGCCGCTACTAAGGCGTCACAAGTTAGGCCTTCAGGAGTCACCGGAGAATAGCTCCGGCCAGACCCGTCAGTTGCACTAACAAGGTCAACCTTTTCGTGAATCGCCAAAGAGGAGAGAAGACAGACACAACAAATGGCCACAAAAAACAGAACTAGTATCCTGGGCTGTCGGACCCTATTTCAGATCTTTAGGGTGCGGACCCTGTTTCAGATCCAGTTATCACCCAACCCTGGGCTGTCGGACCCTGTTTCAGATCCTTAGGGTACAGACCCTGTTTCAGATCCAGTTATCACCCAACCCAAGCAGCCTAGAAGTCGTCACTTCCCAGTGCTGTGGTCTGGGATTTCAACGTGGCGTCCTGCAATCCACAGACCCAGGCCCCATGAGGACACACAGCACACAAACGAAACGGTACCGTGCACAAAAATCAGGCCTGACTTACTGGCACCGGGCAAAAGCTTCCAAGGTTTTTCCTAGGATCCAGACCCAGGATGGGGTGTCCTCAGGAATCTCCGTCTGAAGAGATATCGCTGGGGCCTCCAAATGTTAGCGAGCAAAATCAAACCACCATCCACTGCAAGAAGCAAAAGATGTTTATTTAGGAATTGCAATCCAGGCCGAGTGGCAACAGACAGCAGTCTGCCAGCTCGACCCTGAACAAAGCTCAAACCATACAATTTATAGGAATTCAGACTACAGTCAGGGAGGGGGAACACATCACCTTATCAGCCTATATCCAATCATTTCAAACTTAGCAAAAGCCTGATCCATTCAGAGCAAAGCATGGGCTAGTTCAATCAAACCAGACCAATAGGTCCCAGCCAAAGTGGGGGTCACCACATTCTTTGTTGGGACCACCCGGCCATCTGTTTGCCATCTATCAGGCCATCATTTATCAGGCCAGGCCATCATTTATCAGGCCATCTGTTTTAACTATCTGGTAACAGTATTCTGTTGCAGAGGTCATGAGGAGGCCTGTTTGCTGCAGGGTCTGTCAAAATAATTGATGGCCTTTTAGGTTCTGTTGAGGGGAAAAGGGCAAGGAGTTTTCCACCTCACTGGGCAGGAGGGCAAAAAGCAACTATATTTAAACTATTCTTAAAACTCAAACTCAAAAAGCAACTATACTTATAACTATTTTAAAGTTACTGCCTCTAACATGTTGCAATCCACAAGGACCCAAGTTCAAGCCTCTGACCCCCACATGCAGGAAGAAAGCTTTGCTAATGGTGAAACAGTGCTGCATGTGTCTATCTCTCCTTCCTCTCTCAATTTCTCTCCTTGTCTCTACCCAATAAATAAACAAATAAAATATTTTAAAAAGAAAAGTCTTCCGGAGAGGAAATGTTCTGTCGAGTAGGGTAGGGCTTACATTTACATGCCTCTGCTGTACTCTCTTTGGGTAACTTTCCTAAAGAGTCACCCTTCCTTTTCACTCCCTAGAGAAGATGGAACTTACATAACATTTTAGAACTTCCATTATTTTTAATTGACCATCCCTTTCTTCTTCCCAAAATTTTCTTGGTTAAAAACCTGCTTTGGGACTGGGTCTGAGACCTACCACTAGTTGCTCAGAACCCCTAGGGTTCTTCTATGGAGTGGAGCAAAAATCACTCCTGAAATATGTCTTGATGAAGGGTTTATTCCATAGGAAGGGTCCAGAGGCAGAATGGAGGTTGCCTTTGAGATAAAGAATCCTCCAAAAGAAGATCTTTTCTGTGGGGAGGGTAGGACTTAATGCTTACACAGCTCAACTCTGCCCTTTTTCTCTTTGGAGTATTAATTCTGTTACAAGATTATTTGTAAGTCTTAAAAAAATTCCCTGGAACTAGGGGAGATAATGTTTAATACTATCAATATTTATTCCCTGTCCACTTTTGCTTTTTTCCTTTATCAGTTTATTATTTTTAAAACAAAAAGAAGAGCCCTCTTAAGATCTTTCATAAGCTTAAAAGAAATATGAAAAAAACCCAACCTAGTTATGAATAAAAACAAAAACAGAAATAGAAGGAAATAACCTTTATGGGATGAGAACCCAATATATCAAAGCCAAAAATACTGTTGCTAAGCTAATTAGCTATTTTATCTAAAACTTTTGACTGCTTTTCCCCTCACCAATGGTGAATTTCAAGAGAAATAAAGTTATCTTTACCACTTAGTTTCACTTAGATTTCTATGGGGAGAGAGAGAAAAAAAGAGTTTGATTTGAGGGGCCAGGTAGTGACACACCTGGTTGAGTGCACATGCTACAATGTGCAGGGAACCAGGTTCAAGCCCTCGGGGAAGAAGCTGCAGGGGTGGGAAAAAGCTTCACAGTGGTGAAGCAGGGCTTTGGCTGTCTCTCTCCCTCTCTATATCCCTAGTCCCCTCAATTTCTCTGTCTCAAATCAATCAATAAACAAGGGGGAGTGGGGGCGAGTAATTTAGTTTTTTTCAAAAAAATCCTACTTTGCCTGTCCCAGCACTCCTGAATCTTATTCTCTAAAGCAATCCTGTGTCCTGGGATTGAGCAACTTTCCAGTCATGATGTGTCTCCTGGCTGACTTGTCAAATACTAGAGGTGGTAATAAACCATTCTGCACTCCACAAGGTTCTTTAAGACTAGAAAGATAACAAAATAAACAGGAAGCAGACTAATACAATAAAAAATGAGGGGGAATTTATTCAACTAGGTCTAGAATGTCAGAGAAGAAACAATGACTTTGAAAGACAAGGAACAAATGAAAGAGCAACCTTACAGAAAGTAGAAAGGTAGGACCTAAAATTAATAGCAACTAGGGCTATTTTTGAAGACTGAAAGGTATGAATTATACAACAGAAATCTCTGTGTACAACCGAAGTTCAAGCCCTGTCCCCACCACATTGAAGGATCCTTCAGTGCTGTGGTTTCAACCCCCACCCCACATCTTACTCTTTATATATGAAAAAATGAAAACAGAGTAAACAAATAAAAGGAAGTCAGGAAAAGTTGAAAAGTAGTGAGCTACTTTATCTGAAGAAGGAGAGATCATTCGACCAATGTTTGCAGGTCTAAAGTGTGAATAAAGCAGTATTATCAGACTGACGTTTTGAAGCAATTAGAGAAGAGGCCATAAAGGCAAGATTATTCAACATTGCTCTTCAAATATAAAATTATTATGGGTCATTTGAATATTGTATTCCTTTTCTTACTTTTTTTTTGAGGGGGGTTAATGCTTTACAGTATAGTCATTGACATAAGCATACAATTTCATTATGTACTATGCCCCCAAAGTTTTCTTCCTCTCCTTCCTCCTCCCTCTCCAGAGTCCTTTGCTTTGGTGTAATACAACATGTCCAGTCCATGTTTCACTTTGTGCTCTCCATCCCAAATACCTACGTTATTAAAATATGCTAATAAGTGAAATTATTTGGTATTTATCCTCCTTATGGCTTATCTCACTCAAGATGTCAAATTTCATGCAAGAGGATACAAAGGAGATAACGTCATCATTTTTGAAAACTGAGTAGTATTCCACCACGTATATATATACATCACTTTTTTGTTTGTATTTACCAGAGCACTGCTCAACTCTGGCTTTGGTGGGGCGGGGGATGTTGAACCTGGGACTTTGGAGCCTCGGGCATAAGAGTATCTTTGCATAACCATTATGCTATCTATCCCCCTCCCATATCTACCACAACATTTTTAGCAACTCATCTGATGCTGGACATCTAGGTTGCTTCCAGGTTCTGGTTATTACAAACTGTGCTGCTATTAATATAGATATACATAGATCTCTCTGATAGGTGTTTCTATTTCCTTTGGGTAAATCCCCAGGAGAGGAATTGCTGGGTAGTAGGATAAGTCCATTTATAGTGTCCCAGTAAGTCTCCAAATTGCTTTCCACAATGTTGGGACCATTTTGCACTCCCACAAATGTTGTTGCTGGGCACTGGTGATTGTGCAGCAAAGCCAATTATCCCAGAACCTCTTTCACCCCCTCCCCTACTCTCCCCTCTCTTCCCTTCCTCCTCCCTCCCCTTCTCTTCCCTTCCCTTTTCTCCCTTCCCTATCATTTTCTCCTTTCCTTTCCCTTTCTTTTATTGTTGTAGAGCCAGATGTTGTAGTGCGCGGGCCGCAGAGAAGAGAGAGAGAGGGTCCGGAGCGAAGAGGAAACACAAATCTTTATTCGTGCTGGCACCTCAGAGTTGGGTGTTAGAGAAGCAGGTTGGGCCACGTGGAGGTAGCGAAAATGGCCGCCTCACACAGTAACCTTTCCTGCGTCTGAACACCAGAGTGGAGTGCTGGCAAGAGAACGAGGTGCGGAAAACGAAGGGTTTTTATAGGAGTAGCTTTCGCGAGAATGGGAAGGGGGAGGAGTAACCATAGCACTCCAGGATAGGATGATAACTCTCGTGAGAATGGGAGGGGAGAGGAGTAACCAGAGCACTCCAGATATCGTGGGGATATAGACAATGTCCTGAGGGCACAACATGGCTGAACAGGCACTCCGAGAATGTCCCAACTCTCCAGGGAACTAGCAGTAGCCTGAGGGGACAACATGGCAGATGTGACTGCATTGGCACAATTTCCCAGCATTTTATAATTTCTTTCATTCTCTCTTTTTGATAGAGACAGAGAAATCAGGAGAGGATGGGGGTGGTAGAGGAGAGACCTGCAGAATTGCTTTACAACTCATGAAGTTTCCACCCTCCAAGTGGGGTATGGGAATTTGAACCTGGATCCTTGTGCATAGTAATATGTTTGTTCTAGAAGATATACCACTACCTGGCCCCAAATATTGCATCTCTAAACCTGTTACAATTGAAATTTCTTTGAATTATGGGAGCATTTGTGTTCATGTGCTTCAGTTAAGGCCCAGGTCCCTCAGTTTTCAACAGGCACCAGGTGCTTAAAATTAGAACTGCTCCCTCTTGTTTCACATCTGTATTGTTTCAGTCACTTTTTAAAGGTTCAAAAGGAATGCTCTTTTAAATTATTTATGATAGTTCAACCCCTCCCTCCAGACTCTCAGGGCTTCTCACTCCTGAGACTGGAATGCCGGGAGCTGAAGTTAGCCCATGTCTCTAGCTGCTGCTTTAACTTCTCCAACTTTCCTGTCACCTGAGCTAGAGGTGACCTGCTAATGCATGAACATCGACATGGACATGGACACACACACGGACACTGACACAAAACCTCATAACATCAGCATGTCCTTCCCAGAAGAACTGCACTTTGGGATGTCACCTTCATAAAATTGCCGTTTAAAATATTTTATTTATGGGGTCAGGTGGTAGCACAGTGAGTTAAGTGCACTTGGTGTGAAGAAGCCCAAGACAGGTGTTAAGGATACCTGTCCAAGCCCCTGGCTCCCCACCTGCAGGGGAGTAACTTCACAAGTGGTGAAGCAGGTCTGCAGGTGTATTTCTCTCCCCCTCTCTGTCTTCCCCTCCTCTCTCCACTTCTCTCTCTCCTATCCAACAACAAGGACAGCAATAACAATAACAGTGATAAACAACAAGTGCAACAAAAGGGGAAAATTAGCCTCCAGGGGCAGTGGAGCAATGGATTTTTGCTGCAGGCACTGAACCCCAGCAATAACCCTAGAAGCAAATATATATATATATATTTAATTTAATTATACATAATTTATTTATAGGATATAGACAAATTGAGGGCAAAGGGAAAGACAGATGGAGAGAGATAAAAAGACTCTTGCAGCACTGCCTCACTGCTCATAAGCTTTTCTCTCTGTAGGTTGGGACCAGGGATTTGAAATTGGGGCTTTGCACTCAACTGGGTGCACTACTGCCCAGCCCTGTAAAAAACGTTCTTAACTTTTGGGTTTCCCATTGTAAATGAGAGAAAAGAATCTCATTTTAGCTTCATGCTATAATTTATTGAAAATTTTCCACTCTGAGTGTTAGGGAAACAGGAGCATAAAGAAATAAGATCCTTGCTTCCATGATTTCACACTCAAGGGAACAGGATCAACAGTTCAGCTCCTGAGGGGTCTCATACAGGATGAAGTAGAATTGATAGTCTATGTGCTATGAAGAAAATAAAGCAGGAGGTGAGCCGAAAGTGATTAATAGCTGAAGTGGGCAGGGCCACTCACTCTAAAGGGATGTGAACTCCAGGCAGAAGGGAGACCAATTCCTAGGTCTTAAGGCAGAAATGAATCCAAGGGAGCCAGGGAGGTGGTTCAGTGGTAAGGGCCTGCCTGCCGTGTGTGTGTGTGTGTGTGTGTGTGTGTGTGTGTGTGTGTTGGGGGGGGGTCTTGGATTTGATTTCCAGGACTACATGAAAGGAACAAAGCCAAGATGAATCATAATCCCAGTGAATAGTGGAACCCTCCATGTCTTACTGTCTCATAAAGGGATGGTGCTCGGGAGGTAGAGTACATGCTGCTGTGGCTGACTCTGACTTTCAACTCCTACATTCCAAAAAAGCAAAAAAGAGAAGGAGGAAGGTGAGAGGGGAGGAGGAGGGAGGGAAGGGGGGAAAGGAAGGAGGGAGGGAAAGAAAGAAAAGAAGAGGAAAGCGACAGGGAGAGGAAAGAAAATGAGGGAAGCGGGAGGGAAGAGTGGGAAAGAAAGGAAGGAGAAAGGGTGGAAGAAAGGAAAAAAGAAAGAAGCATGGTAATAACAAGAAATTGAATGAATGAAGGCCAGAGGGGGTGTGTGTGTGTGCAGAGACAGCAACAGGAAACAGCTTCTAGGGTTGTGAAAGCCACGTAGGGAAATAAGACTATACTGACTAATGTAGGAAGGCAGTTTTTGGAGAATTTGAGCAGGATAGTGTTACAGCTTGCTTTGTACTCAGAAAATAGTGGATAGCTTCTGACTGTTAGGACTGTTAGGGACAAATATGGAAGCAGGGAGACAAATATGAACATGTATTGAAAAATTCTTTGTGCTTTAAAACTATAAGATATGTGTATGTATCTGAGAAATAATACAGATGAACTACATTTCAAGCCTATTGTAAAATTATTAAAAGAATATCCAGGAAATTTAAAATATTCTATAGTTAGCTGTTGCTTATTTACTTGTGAAAATAGAAAACTAAACTGCCCTCTTTGTAGTGCAAAGAGCTTGATAGTCTCTCAGAACTCTGCTCACTGGGGTGGGTTCTTGTAAGAAGTAAATCTCAGATCAGGGTTCCACTACACTGACTGAGCAAAACTGAATCTCTATACATGAAACAAAGCTTGAAGTGATTTTTCTCCCTTCTTAAGTGAGTTGAAAATAGAGAAGAGAAAAAAAAAAAAGAAAGAAAATAGAGAAGAGAAAAGAGAGAGAAGGGCTGAGGGCCATCAGAGGCTAGAGTCCAAAATGAGAAAACAATAAAGGAATTTCTGTGTTTCTAAGAATGATTGTACCTGACATTCTATTTTATAATTGTGTGTATTCCTGCACTGTCAGCTCCACAAATTCAGTTGTTCGCTAGCTCAGTTTTTGTGTCATGTAACAAAGGTGGCTGAGTTTAGGAAAAGCATTTAAAGGATGGTTAATTGGTCTCTAAAATTTATATTTAATCAGTCCCTGAAAATTTGCCAAAATGTAGGGGATTGGTAAATCCAAAACTGATGAGTTTAAGACACAGGGCCTAAGCAGCAAGTTTTCTGTACCTATCTTTCTCACAAGGAAAAATAATTTTTTAAAAATGAAAGGAAGTATTTTTTAAAAATTAATGTGATTAGAATGTCCTTCAAATATTGTTCTAGTGGAAATCTTAAGCAAGACATCAATAAAACTGATAATCTCTAAAATGATCGAAACAAAAGGGTACCAATTTTCCAGCAAGAATTCCCCTAAAATAAAACATTGTGTACCAATGTACCCTGAGTTCTAAGGAACAAATTCTTACATTTTATATATGCACTACGAATTGTGTTCATGACTGTGATACTTTTTTCTAACTCATAGCTAATCACACACACACACACACACACACACACTGAGGGGGGATGTATGAATGACATAACACGAACTTTTGCTTAAGTTAGTTTTTATTTTACTTATATATTTTTTGTCTCTGGAGATTCACACACATGCAGTTTTATTGCTCTAGACTAGTGTCTTCAGATGGAGAAAGAGACACCCCATAATACATAAGTGTCTCTAGTGCCATAATTCACTCACGTGGTGTGTTCCACAGCCCTAAAGATGTCCCTGATTATAAGCAAGCAATACGACAGCTGAAAGAAATCATTTACTTAAGGGTTCATAAGCTCTCTCACCAGAGAGGGTGCCTGCTTTGTCAAGGGCATGACCCAGATTCAAGCCTGGCCCTGACTTCACTGAGGTAAGTTGTGGGGCTTTGACCTTTCCCTCTCTCCTGCTATCTCTCTGTCTCTGTCTCTCTCTGTGTCTGAAAAAGTGGGTCCACAATAACTTGGTGATGATAAAAACAAAGTTTCTCATCCCATCAAAAAAGGAACCAGACTAATCACCTGAGAGTATTAGTAACATATCATTTTATAATTTTCCCAAGTACTTTGACATGAATTATTCATCATTCCTATTTAGTAAATATATACTGCCTGCAGCCTATGTAGACAGGACTAATTTGGCCCAAACCTCAGCAAATCTAGTGTGAAATTGTGGTGTGAAGAGATGGGTGGAAGGTAGAAGAGCCTCCTGATACTCATAAAATAAGCCTTACAGTATGAATCCTGAGTGGCCCATTTAAAAGTAAACCCTGACCACATAAAATGAGATTTAATGCTAAATGAGGCCTGCTTTATATGGGCGACCCGAGATAAACTCTGCTCTACGCAGAGTATCTCATTTTGTTGCCATGCAATTTTCTGTGTTTATTAACAGCCTTCCCGAAGAAGCAAAAGCACTTTTAAATCATTCTATTTGTTGCAAAACATTACTTTGGTCTAGCTCATAGTTAAGTTGAGTTACATAAAAATTTAATATCTCCTAGGGGTAAACAAAGCCAAACAAAACCAAAAACCATAAAAATGATGAGGTTAAAAAGGTTGACATGATGCCTAAGAAAAAAGAGGTGGGGGGGATTGTATTCAAGGCCAGCTGAAGGACATTATGATGAAGATCTGTGCTCTAACATCATTTCAGAGGCAGTTAAAGTTGAACGAGAGGAAAGAAAACTCAAGACAGTGAAGAAGGGATAATTAATTCAGTATCTTAGTTTTAATTTCCAAGAGTCATATGCTGATGAGACACTGCTGATCCAGATGTATATATATTCTGTCTTGTAATCATTAACTGTTGCAAGTGTCCATTGCAATTCTTTTCTTTTCTTTTTTTTTTTTCTTGCCTCCAGGGTTATGGCTGGGGCTCAGTGCCTGTTCTACAAATCCACTGCTCTTGGAGGCCATTTTTCCCATTTTTGTTGCCCTTGCTATCATTGTTGAATAGGACAGAGAGAAGGGGAAAACAGAGAGAAATATAGACACCTGCAGACCTACTTCACCCCTTGTGAAGTGACCCCCTGCAGATGGGGAGCCGGGGGCTCAAACCAGTATCCTGACACTGGTCCTTGCACTTTGCACCATGTGCACTTAACCTGCTGTGATACTGACCGGCTGCCCATTGCATTTCAACAGCAGGGCTTTGCCTCCATTTTACCAGTGTTCTAAACAAAGCAGGGCTGTGCCCAGGAGGTGGCACAGTGAATCTCATATGCCAGAATGATAGTCTCTTTCCCTTTGATAAACAAACAGCCTGGGAGGTGGTGTAGTGGGGAGTATTGGACCCTCTAGCATGGGGTCCTGTATTTGAATCCCAGCATGGCATATGCCAGAGTAATATTCTGGGTTTTTTTCCCCTTTTCTCTCTCTCACTAATATATAAATCAATTAAAAAAAAACTGACCAGGGGGTGGAGGAGATAGCATAATAGCTATTCAAAATGACTCTCATGGGGAGTCGGGCTGTAGCGCAGCGGGTTAAGTGCAGGTGGCGCAAAGCACAAGGACCAGCATAAGGATCCCGGTTCGAACCCCGGCTCCCCACCTGCAGGGGAGTCGCTTCACAGGCGGTGAAGCAGGTCTGCAGGTGTCTATCTTTCTCTCCTCCTCTCTGTCTTCCCTTCCTCTCTCCATTTCTCTCTGTCCTATCCAGCAACGATGACAACAACAATAATAACTACAACAATAAAACAACAAGGGCAACAAAGGGGAATAAATAAATAAAATAAATATTAAAAAAAATTTAAAAAACAAAAAACAAAATGACTCTCATGCTTGAGGCTCCAAAGGCCCAGGTTTAATCCCCTGCATCACTATTATCCAGAAATGACCACGGTTCTAATAAAAAGAAGGAAGAAGAGGAGGTGGAGAAGAAGGAAAGGAAAGAAAGAAAAAAGATAGCAAGCAAGCAAGGAAGAAAAAGAGAGAGAAAGAAAGGAAGAAAGGAAGGAAAGTGGCTGGGACGTGGCACAGTGCATAAAGTATTGAGCTCTCAAGCACACAGCATCCTGAGTTCACTCCAGGACATCACATGTGTCAGTGTAGTCCTATAGTTCTCTCTCATTAATTAATAATGAAACACAGTAAAAAGGCAAAGTTGCCTAACATGAAGTCATCCTCACAAGTTTTCAACCATCCCTAGCACTCTGATTTTCTGGGAGCTTGTGGGGCAGGGAAAATATGTTTGGGGTGGGGGCAGAGGTCAGTGGGAGGTAGCATTATATTGTTCAGAGAGCAAATTTTAAATCCCCTTATGCTCTTGTGGGATTAAAAACATTCAAGTGGATGCTCGCTTACCTATGATTTTTCTTATCACTAAACTTAACCTTTTATATGGCAGAGGTGGGGGTGAGAATGGATAGTTTTGAACTAAGGAAAACAAGTCAATGGAAACAATTTTCACAAAGCTCTTCTATTCTACATGTAAAGTAGCATCAAGACAATGAGAATCCAGTATTATTCAAAGTGGTTCTCTTAACTAAGCAGTTAGAGAAATGTGTACCCGGTTGAGTGCACATGTTACAATGTGCAAGGACCTTGGTTCAAGTTCCCAGTCCCCACCTGCAGGGGGAAAGTTCATGAGTGGTGAAGCAGTGCTGAAGGTGTCTTTCTGTCTCTCTCCCTATCTGTCCCCCTATTCCTCTCAATTTCTGGCTGTTTCTATCCAATAAGTAAATATAGATAATAATAATAAAGAGAGAAACAAGAAATTTTATTATTTATCTTCTGCTATAAAGGTAAAGTATGGAGTAGTTTTTGACATTGACTGTGGTGTTGTAGAGCCAGATGTAGTAGTGCGCGGGCCGCAGAGAAGAGAGAGAGAGGGTCCGGAGCGAAGAGGAAACACAAATCTTTATTCGCGCTGGCACCTCAGAGTTGGGTGTTAGAGAAGCAGGTTGGGCCACGTGGAGGTAGCGAAAATGGCCGCCTCACGCAGTAACCTTTCCTGCATCTGAACACCAGAGTGGAGCGCCGGCAAGAGAACGAGGTGCGGAAAACGAAGGGTTTTTATAGGAGTAGCTTTCGCGAGAATGGGAAGGGGGAGGAGTAACCATAGCACTCCAGGATAGGATGATAACTCTCGTGAGAATGGGAGGGGAGAGGAGTAACCAGAGCACTCCAGATATCGCGGGGATATAGACAATGTCCTGAGGGTACAACATGGCTGAACAGGCACTCCGAGAATGTCCCAACTCTCCAGGGAACTAGCAGTAGCCTGAGGGGACAACATGGCAGATGTGACTGCATTGGCACAATTTCCCAGCACTGTGGCAGTGATTTAGGAAACAGAAATCTGAGAGTAGCTTGGATGGATGGTTCTGGCATAGGGTATCTCATACTGCCCTAGACTGCATGTCAGTTGAAGCTGCAGTCATCTGAAAGTTGGGTCATGACTAAACGTCATTTCTAAGTTGAGTGATTGATTCACTTTGTTGTCAGCAGAAAACCTCGGTTCCTTGACATTCAAACTTCTTGATGAATACCCCATGGAATAGATAGTTTTATCACATAGTGCAAGTGGAGAGAGAAACAGAAGCACAGTTCTTTCAATAACCTAGTCTGCCAAATTCTTTTTTTTCTCTTTTAGAAGGAAATCACTAAATCCAGCTCAAACTAAAAGGGAGGGGATGAGGCTCCACCTTTGGAAGAAAGGGGTGTGTCAATGCATGTGTGTATATATTTTAAATCTACTGCATAAATATATGGGATATATGGGCTTATCATAATGGCTATCATAATGGCTAATTTTTCTCTAACATAGGACAGTCAAATGAGCTTGGTTTTGATTCCATTAGTTTACTTCTGTGAAAAACACACACACACACACACACACACACACACACACACACACACACACACGAATCACCTGATAATTTTTTTTTGTGGGCCTCAGAGTGGATATGTGGTAGTCAATTTATTTAATGAAAAATGGTATCATTTAGCTACATCTCAGAATAATATGGAGAGTCAAAAAAAGCAGCCCAAGATATTTGCCATATGATCAAATTTATGTATTATGAAAAAAAAGACCAATAATATAGTTTATGTTACTGATAAATGTATAGAAAGGAACATTTAGAAAAAAAACACATAGAAACAATAAAAATCAGCATGGTTACCTCTGGTAACTGTGAAATGGCAAGGAATGAAAAGATTTGTGAGGCAAATATGTCAAACCTCATGCTCGACACATAATCGACACTATAGGTGTTAGCTGATGTAATAATAAAATCCGTTAGCATATGTTCCCTCTCCTTGGTGTCTATACAGGTGTCTGTTATATTAATTTATGTACTTGTATGTTTGAAAGCATATCTGCTAAGTGATTAGAAAAACAAACACCATCAGGGACCTTTTCCTTATTTGTTATATAAAGAAAATAATGATAACTTCCAAAGTGATACATGACCTTAATTATAACTTTCTGGGACCAAATCTCAATGAACAGGCAACTAATGAAATAATGAAGTCCATGGCATACTATTTGGCTAAATACAGATGCATATATGTGGACATTCTCTTGGTGAAATAGTAACACCAAATGATTTCAGTTAAAGGCTATGACAGGATCAGGAAGAAAGCTTAACATTAGAGTATAGGACTTGCATGAGGTCACAGAGACCCCAGATCTCTCTCTCTCTCTCTTATAAACAAATATTTTATAAACAGAAAGAAACAAGAAAGAAAAGGAAAGGAAAGGAAAGAATGGAAGAAAGAAGGAAGAAAAGAAAAGAAAAAAGGGAAATAGCCAGGTGCATCTTTTATTCCCCTTATCTGATGAATTCTTCAAGGGCAAGGACTGTGTCCCTTTATGCCCTGTCAGGTGTCCCTCGCATATTGTGAGCACTCAATAAACGATAAATGATTCAGTCCTTTAGTAGTTACACTTTTACTCAATGCATAATAATTACTGATAATTAACTAGCTGAAACATAATATAACTTGAAAAAATGTTTCTAAAAAGATGGGCATGTTTGAACTTAAATAAGTGTACTTAGAAGATGTACTTAGGGGGTTCGGGCGGTGGCACAGTGGGTTAAGCGCATGTGGCGCAAAGCGCAGGAACCGGCGTAAGGATCCCGGTTCGAGCCCCTGGCTCCCCACCTGCAGGGGAGTCGCTTCACAGGCGGTGAAGCAGGTCTGCAGGTGTCTATCTTTCTCTCCCCTTCTCTGTCTTCCCCTCCTCTCTCCATTTCTCTCTGTCCTGTCCAACAACGAATTGCGTCAACAAGGGCAATAATAATAACCACAATGAAGCTACAACAAGGGCAACAAAAGGGGGGGAAAAATGGCCTCCAGGAGCGGTGGATTCATGGTGCAGGCACCGAGCCCAGCAATAACCCTGGAGGGGAAAAAAATAATAATAATTAAAGAAAAAAAGAAGATGTACTTAGAACTTGAACTCTATACATACTTTATGCTTTAGACTTTAGGACATTTATTGTATTTCATGTGTTTTTCAACATCTCAGTTGTACTCATATACATTTATATAAGCCTGCGTTATATGTGAATATGCACATGAGTGTACAAATATGTATATCATTACATGTACCTATATGTTTTAATATCTCGTTATGACAATTTATATATCACTGACCCTGAGCAAGTCTGTGAAACAGTGCTTATGTCTATATTCATGTGTATGCGGAGAAAATCCCTTATGCCCTGTGATATCATAGGTACTACACTGCTTATTTATGTCCCATATCTCCTGTACCCCACATCCTCAACTATCACAGGCATTCCTTGATATTATTACAATAATGTTGCTACTTATCTAATCTCACTAATTTGCCCTAAGGCAGTAGAAGCTCAAGTGGATTATTTTCTTCTTTAATAAGGACACTGACCTTCCCAAAAGTGATAATGTGAATTCAATGCACACCCATGTTGGAAATACAAATAAGCACAGACTCTTCTGGAGTGAGAAAATTTATTTTTTCTTTTTATATCATCTTGTTCCTCAGTTCATGTGAGAAAATTAATTGAATAGCTTCTCTACCAAATAGATGAAAAGAAGTACTGATTTCACACTCTTTTATATTGCTTTCATATTGCATATATGTAGTCATCTTTCATCTTAAACCAATTGTCAAAGTTCCATTTCGTAGACCAAAAGGATGTTAAAAATCATAACAGAAAGTTGGCATGACCTCAGTCATCTGTCTAATTTCTATTTTGTTTTCAACTTGAGTATCTACCTAAGACTTACTCATTTACTCCTCTGTACTACACAATTGTAATTGAGATTAAATACTGTACATCTCATTCACGATCTAGTAAGGGCCTTGCAAAAACACAAACAAATTTCTGTCCTTTGTGTGATGGCTCCATAGTGTATATTAGTAAACATCCTATTTTAAGAACTATATGATCAATACAGTGCTTTTTTCGATGAGAACATTTTGCTAGAGCACAAAAGCTTTGTAAAGATAAAGCAGATATAGAAATGTAATGAGTTTTCTGAATAATAGCAGAGTTATAACAAACATTTGATGCTATGGGATAGTTTGGTACTTGAGTCTTAATAAAATGGTTCAGTAAGTATATATCTTATGTGGAAATAATAGTTATTTTCATCTGACTTTGAAATAAATTTCCAAGTTTGAGAACTTTTTCAGTCTTATGTTGAATTACCTACTTTTGAAAGTCATGGTTTTTATGTGCAAAATATCTTCCGACCCTGGGAATATCTTAAAAAGAATACTTACTGAAGGGCAAAAACCACAAAAATAAAATAAAATAAAACAGATACCTTATTTTTCACTAAGGAAATTAGTTGATGGGTTCTGTAATAGAATAATAAAGTCTATTCTACCCCTTTACACCTAATTTTTGTCTCTAATGCTTGAGCTGTCACTGGAGATTAAAGACAGAATTAGGAGGACAATTTCTCATACTTCACCTGCTCATTAAATGTCAACATAGTTTTTTACTCAATTATACACCTGCCAATGGAAATGGGAGGCAGAGACAACATCAAGGCCATGTTTTGGTTTCGATCATTGTTCTAAAGTGAATTACAAGGTTGTGAGCTCTTCTACAACAATTTATATTGACTGGGGCTTCATAAATCTGGCGGACTAGACTGGGTTGCTGAGCTATATGTTGTGATCATGTCTTTCTCCCAACAACATTAATCACTTGCTCACAAGGATGTAGCAGTTCAAGATTTTTCCATCTCATGCTTTTGACAGAAAGGACATCATAACAAAAAGGTTTAACAGTTTCCCAATTTCCCTCATGGATCACTGAGAGAAGTCGCAATATGTTTTTCAAGCTCTAACCTATCTTGTGCCTGTTACTAGGCAATTTCAGTGTAAGGAAAAAAATCATGAAGAGAATTATATTCCCCTGAGAAAAAAATATTCTATTTGCTAGCCACACCTTCTAAAGATAAAAAGAAAAGTAAAGGAACACTAGATCCCTTTGCATCTGAAAAGTAGCATTTCATGCCTAGATTCATTTGAAGTTGTGCTTATATATGTAAAATATATTTTTTGCCTTTGTGATGAATTTCTTCTCATTCATTTTTTAAAGTGAATAATAATAATAAAAACAATCTCCTTAGGGAAGTACTGGATATAACCAGAAACCAGCCAACACATCTGCCTCTGAAGTGTTCCAGGACAAAGATAGGTTATGCATCTGACCACCAACATTTTATGTGGAAAAAAAATAGACTATGACTAATACACAGGAAATTGTGTTATTTGACACTAGATTAATTAGAGAACAAAACAAAATAAAAAAACAGCCTAGTATGAATGAGATGAAATAAATGAGGTATCATATATCATAATTACACCATTTTTTTTTCTCATGATTTAGTGCATAAACACAAGTGAAGTTACATTTTGCTGAGGAATTACTAAAGGTGTATGAATTGCCTGACCTTTTACAAGATAATTTCTTACTTGCTGTCTTGGGCAAGTGACTGTTATTGGGCAACCTTATGGGAAATTTTGTTATATATGCAAGGTAATTGCAAAGCAAGTAGAGTAATATTTTAGAAAGTAAGATGCATATTTAGATTAGTAACATAGCTCACCTGGATGTGCTCCTGATACCTCATGTGCACCACCGAGGGTAAAACCTAGGCCCCACAGCAATGGAGGAAACTTTGGTGTTGTAATATCTTCCCACTGTCTTGTATCTCTTGATGTATATATGAAAATTTTGGTCTGGTATGGTGAAGCCCCAGCAACAACTGCTACCCCCCCCAAATTAATTAAAAATAAAGTAACATATGTTTTGTTGAACACTGTAGAAACAACCAGCTAATCCATAGAGCAATTCTCCATTTCTTTTACTCTCCTGTTAAAAAACTATTTAAAAATATTTATTTGTACATGAAGTACAAAGTATGTAAGAGACATTTAGTTTTCTTAAGACAAATATAATGGCATTTTATGGGGGGGAGACAAGAAAGATTCAATTTTTATAGTTTTATTTTGTGGAACTGAAGTTTTGTACATGCAAGTTATCACTGTTTAGAGCTGTTTTTTTTAGTCAAATAGGGAAGAGAGAGAGAGGAGACAGAGAGAGGGAGAGACACCTTCCTCCGGCGCATCCCACTTCTCTCCCTGTGGATCTGGGACTCAAACCTGGACCTCTCACAAAGCAAGAAGCATGCCCCCCCCCATTTAGTTATCCTGCTACTAAATATAATTTTATTCTTTTTAAAAATAATTTTTATTGAGGGGATTAATGTTTTACAGAGCAACCGTTGGCACATGGTTACAACTCACCATATTCTTACGAGTGAAAAGTATTCATTACATTTTAGAAGTTGTTTCTACCTTTCATTCCATCATCTGTGATAATAAAATCACTTAACTAAACATTTAATTGTATACAATTTATGGCTGTTTGAAAGACTGCTGATGATATTGATTTGCCAGTTATAATGAGTCTGGTAGTAGGAAGGCCAACTGATTTGACTTTTTAAATATATCTAAAATAGGTAATAATTATTCTTCATTCACAGGAACTGAAGCTCTTATCTTATTTCACCAACTTACTTGCAGTTTACAAAGCTGTGGTTTCTCTCAGTTTTGTCTGTTTGACAAAGCCCATTTTTAATATTATAATCTCATGTTGGATATAGAACCAGATTGCTGAAAGATTTACTCACTGCTTATTGAGTTATCTTTAAGCCATCTGTACATGGACTGTATCTGGCTTACAATAAAATAAAAATGAAACTGTGAGTAATAAGGACACTTACAGGAATGTTGGATTGTACAACTCAAAGTACTAAAAACAATATCAACATGCATTACAAATGCAAGAAATAGATCATAAAAACTAAAGTATCAGTAATATTTGTTTCTGTTATCAAGTAGTATTCATAATCATATGTTCATTAAAATATATAAGAGGGGGAAAATCCCCCTTAATCTTATGGTCATTGTTATTTTGAAATCTTGATTCCCATTATATTGCTACTAGTAGGAAATATTTAAGTAAAAAGTAGTCTACAGTCTGTGGAATCCTATTCTATACTGAAGATAAATAAAAATACTTTCCATGACCAAGAAACTCTTTTTGCATAAAATTAACTTAAAGTACACAAAATACATTCGATTACTTTTAAACTATTTTTTATTAGAGAGAGAAAGAACTAGGTTACTGCTCAGCTCTGGCATATGGCAGTCCTGGGAATTAACATGGGACCTCTTAGCTTTTAAGCATGCAAGTCCTGTGCTCTTAATACTGAGATAATTCAGAGCTTTTGCAAGGTACTTGATTTTCAAGTAGATTATTTAGGGTATTTATTTATTTATTCCCTTTTGTTGCCCTTGTTGTTTTATTGTTGTTGTCGTCGTTGTTGGATAGGACAGAGAGAAATGGAGAGAGGAGGGGAAGACAGAGAGGAGGAGAGAAAGATAGACACCTGCAGACCTGATTCACCGCCTGTGAAGCGACTCCCCTGCAGGTGGGGAGCCGGGGTTTGAACCGAGGGTTTTTTTTTTAAAGACTAAATAGTCCTTGTTGTAGTTGTTATTGTTGTTAAAGTGGTTGTTGTTGTTGGATAGGACAGAGAGGAATCGAGAGAGGAGGGAAAGACAGAGAAAGGGAGAGAAAGATAGACACCTGCAGACCTGCTTCACCAGTTGTGTAGCTTGTGAAGTGACACCCCTGCAGGTGGGGTCTGGGGGCTTGAACCTGGATCCTTACACTGGTCCTTGTGTTTGCACCATGTGCACTTAACCCGCTGCGTTGCTGCCCAGTCCCTATTTAGGATTTTTATTAATCAATTTATTGGGGAGGTTAATGGTTTACAGTACAGTTGTTGACATATGGGTACAATTTCCCATCTCCCTGTTATAGGTGTATGCAACGTAGGTCCTTTTCCACCTTCATGCACCAGGACCCCAAAGTCACCCCAGTCCCCTCTCTACTCCTTTCTCCCCAGACTCCTTTGCTTTGGTGCAATACACTGCACCCAGTTTTAGGACTTTTCATATAGGGGACTTAAATGACAAAAGTGTAGATAGTTGCCTCAGTGGCAATTGTTGTACTATCAAGATAACTGAGCTACACTTCTACAAAAAGCTATTCCAATCAGAAAGTAAAAGAAAAAACCTGAATAACTACATGCGTCCTAGTTTCTTTTACAAAATCATCCAAACACTAAAAAGTTTCAGTCCTTCCTTATTGTGTGTAAAGTACTCCAGACTAGAGTATCCAGTTTCTCTCTAGTAGTTGGGTGTTTTCAAATCACCTAATACCAAATGTTCAAAACTGCACCCAGCATATTTTGTCCAAGTCAACAAACAATGAGGGACATCCTCTTCGCATTCAACCCAACCAATAATCAAGTTCTCTTATTGCACTATTTGAACATCTCTTAACTCTCTTTCCCTTCTCTCTGTCCTGTGATGATCCCTTGAGTTCATAGCACAGTATCCCCCTCATCAAACACATTATAATAAGTTCCCAGCTGGTTTCCTGTTTCTCCTCCAACCCACATTGCCATGGCAAAGGGTGGGGTGACGTCAGACTGGGAAACAGAAATGAGAGATGTTGGTGGTGCGGGATTGGGGGGGGACACACACTAATTAGAAAAAAAAAGGAATAAAAGAAGAGAAGGAAGAGAGCGAGAGAGAAATAAAGTAAGGAAGGAGAGGGAACAAAAGGAAGCTGACTCAAAGCAGTGACATCCAGGTGAAAACAACATCAAGATTATAATCAGAATTTTCCTATCCATCAATTTGTCAGGTCCAAAGTTTACACTTTGCTAAAAGGGTGGAGCATCTTCCCTACTGGAACTCAGTTCTGTTGTTATTCTGTTGCAGACTGAGGGTGCAACCTTCAGGCCACAGGGCAAGCCTCATCTGGGTGAGAATGTAATTTAAAAAAATGTTTTCCTCATTCATTTTAAGTGCATGCAGAAGGCCAGTGGTTAAAGATTATCTTTAAACTCAAAATCAAAATGAGACAAATTCATATTGATAATTCTAAGTTAACCTATTTAAAGTTGTACATATTTTAAGAGATGCAGAAAATGATATCTCCACCAAATTTTAATATTTGGATAAGCTGTTTCTTCTTGATAACCCATATATATGTATATATATTTATTCCCTCTGCCACCAGAGTTATCCATGGGGCTCAGTGCCAGTGTTACAAATCCACTGCTCCAGGTAGCCATTTCTTTCCCTTTCTTTCTCTCTTTATTTCCTTCCATTTTTTTTTTTGGATAGGACAGAAGTAAGTTGAGAAAAGGAGATAGAGAGACACATGCAGACCTGCATCCTCCATATAGGTGGGGAACAAGGGCTTGAACCCAGGTCCTTGCACGTGGTGTGGTATTATGTGCACTTAACCTGGTTCACCAGCTCCTGTTGTCCCCCCCCATACACGTATATTCTTTTAGACATCCTTTTACATCTGGCTCTTTTTTCTGACATCCCTCTTCATTATTCACCATCTCCCCATACCATTACCCTGCTGTGTTTCTGTTGCTAGGAACTCAATTTATTACACCTCAAATAAGTATATGTCCTCTAAGATAGCACTTAATCTGTATTATATATATATGAATATTATTATGAATATCATGTATTATATATATACATGAATACCCCCACCCCCAGAGTTCTTTACTTTGGTGCAATACACCAAACCCAGTCCAAGTTCTGCTTTGTGTTTCTCCTTCTGCTCTTATTTCTCAACTTTTGTCTGAGACAATCCCATATACATTCTTCTTTTTCTGGCTTATTCATGTAACATGATTCCTTCAAGTTCCATCCAAGATGGGGTGAAAAAGATGAAATCACCATTTTTAATAGCTGAATAGTATTCCATTGTATATATAGACCACAGCTTTCTCAGCCACTTGTCTGTTGTTGGACACTTGGGTTGTTTCCAGGTTTTGGCTATTACAAATTATGCTGCTATGAAAATAAGTGTGCACAGGTCTTTTTGGATGGGTGTGTTTTGTTCCTTGTCCCCATTCTCCAAAGGGTCAACATACTGTGCTACTCAAGGAAGACTGGTCCTATAATGAGTGCAGCCTAGAATATTCCCATCTGTGACCATGGAATGTGAGCTCAGACTGACAGGGATCCAGAGATTAAATAGTCTCCTGTGCTAATTATGAATAGACATGGGCCCTAGGCCAGATCAGTGGGGTTTATAGTTAACAGGGTTTATATAATTTTTCCATATTTGAGAGCTACACTCTGCCCTGATACAGCTTTATAGTCCTTTTCCTAACTCTGACACCATCTTTCCAGACAATACTTTTAGCCAGCCTGCATATTAGCTGTCAGGTTCAGGGAAAAGTTAGTAAAGTCATGGGCCAATTCAAATATACCTAAAATAGACTTAATAGCTTTTTCTAACATGAAGACTCTGCTATATTCTTACCTTTATTTTCCTGATTATTAAACAATTTATTCTCTTTTATCTTAATTCTTTTTCAGCTACCAAGTTGCAGATGCTACCATGATGCCAACCTGACTTCCCCGGGCAGACCTCATCAAGGTGTCCAGAACCCCACCTCTCCAGAGTCCTACACCACTAGAAAAAGGTAGAAACAGGCTGAGGGTATAGACTGATCTGTCAACATCCATGTCCAGTGGAGAAAGAATTACAGAAGCCAGGCCTCCCATCTTCTACACCCCAAAAAGATCTTTGCTCCATATTCCCAGTGAAATAAAGATTAGGAAACCTTCCAGTGGAGGGGATAAGATGCAGAATTCTGGTGGTGGGAATTGTATCTGTCTTATCCTACAATCTTGTTGATAATTATTAAATAACTAATAAATTTTTTTAAAAAGGAATATATCCCTAGGAGAAGAATTGCAGGGCCATAGATGTCCATTTCTAGCCTTCTGAAAGTTATCTAGACTGTTTTCCACAGGCACTAGACCAGTTTAAATTCATACACGCAGTGCAGGAAGGTTCCTTTGCCCCCACAACTTCTCCAGCATTTGTTGTTGCTATCATTTCTTTTTTAAAAAAAATATTTATTTACTAATGAGAATGATAGGAGGAGACATAGAAAAAAAAAAACATCACACTGGTACATGTGCTGCCAGGGGTTGAACTCAGGACCCCATGCTTGAGAGTTCAGTGTTTTATCCATTGTGCCACTTCCTGGATCACTATTGCTATCATTTCTGATGTATCGCATTATCACAAGGGTGAAATGGTATCTCATCATTGTCTTTATTTGCATTTCTCTGATAATCAATGACTTGGAGCATTTTTTCATATATCTGTTAGCCTTTTGGATCTTCTTTGGTGTTCATATCTTCTCCACATTTTTGATGGGGTTATTTTTTTGTTGCTGAGTTTGGTGAGTTCTTTATATTTTTTATTAAGTATTTTATCTGGTACATAAAATATAAAGATCTCCTATTTTGTATGGAATCTCTCTGGATGGTGGCTTCTTTTGCTGTGCAGAAGCCTTTTAATTTGATGTAGTCCCATTGGTTTGTTTTTGTTGTAGTCTTCCATTTCAATTCAAGAAAAACCTAAATAATCCAATAGGAAGCTCTTGGAAATTATCAAGCAATACAGTAAGGTGTCAGGCTACGAAATTAACAATAAAAGTAGGTGGTGTTCATTTATGCAAACACTAAGTCAGAAGGAGTCCAGAAGCCAAGCCCAATCACTATGCAGCAAAATCAATTAAATGTCTAGGAGTAAACCTAACCAAAGAAGTGAAAGATTTGTATACTGAAAATTATGAGACACTATTCAAGGAAATAGAAAAAGACACAAGGAAGTAGAAAGATACTCCATGTTTATGGGTTGTAATAGTTAACATCATAAAAATGAATATTCTTAGGATCCACCTGCATATCAGATTTCAGGCTCAGGCAAAACAACAACAAACACTAGTGTAGCCACAGGCCCTTTGGAATATAACTAAAATATGACTACTAGCTATCTACAAATTGGAGGACCCCCCAACTCTTCATCTGCACTATTCCAGCCTTTAAGTCCATGATTAGTCAACAATTTTTTGGCTTTGTATGTTAACTCTCTTTTCAACCATCAGGTTCCAAATGGCTAGCATGATGCCGACCAAACTTCCTTGTATAGACAACCCCACCAATGTGTCTTGGAGTTCTGCTTTCCCCAGAACCCCTCCTCACTAGCGAAAGAGAAAGAAAGACAGGCTGGGAGTATGGATACACCTGTCAATGCCCATGTTCAGCAGGGAAGCAATTACAGAAGCCAGATCTTCCATCTCCTGCATCCCACAATGACCTTGGGTCTATACTCCCAGAGTTTTAAAGATAGGAAAGCTATCAGGGGAGGAGATGGGATACAGAGTTCTGGTGGTGGGAATTGTGTGGAGTTGGACCCCTCTTTATCCTAAGGTTTAGTCAATGTTTCCTTTTTTTTTTTTTTTGAAGAAACATGTTTTCTTTCTTTCTTTTTTTTTTTTTATTTAAGAAAGGATTAATTAACAAAACCATAAGGTAGGAGGGGTACAACTCCACACAATTCCCACCACCCAATCTCCATAACCAACCCCCTCCCCTGATAGCTTTCCCATTCTCTATCCCTCTGGGAGCATGGATCCAGGGTCATTGTGGGTTGCAGAAAGTAGAAGGTCTGGCTTCTGTAATTTCTTCCCCGCTGAACATGGGCGTTGACTGGTCGGTCCATACTCCCAGTCTGCCTCTCTCTTTCCCTAGTAGGGTGTGTCTCTGGGGAAGCTGAGCTCCAGGACACATTGGTGGGGTCTTCACTCCAGGGAAGCCTGGCCAGCATCCTGGTGGCATCTGGAACCTGGTGATTGAAAAGAGAGTTAGGGTCCAGAGACTTCATGAGTGGAATGACAACCCTTCAGCTTCATTACTCGGGTGAGACCTTTCCTTTTATAGTACACTCTAATTTCATCTCAGGTGGTTCACTTTCTAACAAAGTCCCATAACCTAGATATACACCAGTTTCTGTGAGAGAGAGCTTATGTTCACACGTATCCATAAACTACTGCAAAATATATACCTGAAAGCAGAAGTACACTAGAGTTTGCAGTGAGTACCCCCCTAACACTTCCTCTCCACTATTCCAATCTTTGGGTCCATGATTGCTCAACAATTTGTTTGGCTTCGTATGTTAACTCTCTTTTCAATGTTTCCTTTTTATAAATAAAAAAATTTTTTTAAATGGATATTCTACCCAGAGTCATATGCAAATCTAATGCAGTCTCCATCAAGGTCCCACCTTTTTTTTTTTTTAGGAGAATAGAATAGAACAAAAACTACAAATGTTTATCTGGAACCAGAAAACACCTCATATTGCCAAAACAATCTTGAGAAAAAACAACAGGACTGGAGGTGGAGGTGCCACGCTCCCAGATCTCAAACTATATTACAGTTCCTTGTGCATGGTACTCTGCCAGGTACGACTACCCTCCCCACCATTAAGTCACTTTAATTCAAATTCTCTCTTATCTATTTCCAGAGCTGTAAAACTTTCTAACATACAAGGTTTCAACATTGTGTTTCTTCCAGGCCTATTTGACTTTGGATAAATAAATAATCCATTAACTTTGAAGTGTCAAGCTTTCACAGACATCAAAGACACAGTGATGCTTACCTACATCAGGCACTTTGCACTTGATTGGCCACTTCTCAATGTCATCATGTGATTGGTCATGCTCTACATTTTCCTCTTCCCTCAATCTGACTTAATCAGTTCAAATTAGGGGGTTCATGGACTACCATGCAATAAAGTGTTCAGAAAGTCATGTAGAGAAGGGTTCTCAATGTATTTTTGGAATCCGTTTCAGAATGTGATTTGTTTGATGTGCTTTTACTTAAACTGATTTGTTGTTATTGTTGTCCTCATCATCACTGGCACTTCATTGCTCCAAGCCAATTTTTTCATAAAAGACAAACAGAGACAGAAAAGATACCATAGCAACAAAGCTTCCTTTAGTGTGATGGGGCTGGGCTTGAGCTCTAGCCTTTTCCATGACAAAACAAGCTCACAAGCTGATTGTCTTTTTAAAATTTGCATATCTATCTATATATAGATATAGATATAGATATATAGATATATAGATATATAGATATATATCCTAGAAGTGATATGGAGGCAAAAAAAAAGGTCAGTGTTGATATAATTGAAAACAATCTGCATAGATTGCATATGTTTTTTTTAAAAAAATACTTAAAAAAATATTTATTTATTCCCTTTTGTTGCCTTGTTATTTTATTGTTGTAGTTATTATTAATGTTGTTGTTGGATAGGACAGAGAGAAATTGAGAGAGGAGGGTGTCGTTAAAATTCGAGGCTCCAGCAGGCCGGGCTAGCTTTGTGGCGGTAGACAGAGACGGAGACTCGAGGACACATAGCTGGGCCGAGAAGCTGCAGTTTAATCTTTATTCATGAGCGGGCAAATCGCCACACCATGTGCTTCCCCATCTTTCTCCTCCAGTGGCTGCTGCTGGGACCCTGGACCTCCTTAGCATGGGGGGGGGGGAGAAAGAAGGGCACGAAACTAGCAGGGGCCAAACCAAATCTCTCAGAGGTAGGGGGAAGAGGACCAAACCAACACGAAGAATACCAACAGGAGGGGAAGACAGAGGGGGAGAGAAAGATAGACACCTGCAGACCTGCTTCACTGCCTGTGAAGTGACTCCCCTGCAGGTGGGGAGCCAGGGGCTGGAACCGGGATCCTTAGTAGGTCCCTGTGCTTTGCGCCACCTTCGCTTAACCCACTGTGCTACCACCGGACTCCTTTAAAATACTTTTTATTTTATTTATTAATGGTGTGAGAGAAATTGAAAGGGAAGGGGAGAGCTAGAGATGGACACAGAGATAGAGAGATAGAGATAGGGACCTACAGCACTGCTTCACTTCTTGTGAAGCTTCTCCTTTCAGGTGGGGGTTGGGGGCTTGAACTAGAGTACTTGTGCTTTGTAACATATGCATTCAGCGCTGTGCTCCACTTCCTGCCCCCCTCAATGATTATGTTTGTGGTCTTCATAAATTTCTAGAACCATTACTCTCCTACTTCAAAATTCCATAAATCTTATCTCTGAGGTGAAAATATTCAGCCTGCTGGTTAGTTTTTAAGGTCTTTTCTTGCAAAATACTTTTATCTTTTTTCTATGCAGTACTATACTCTGACCATATCCTTTAAGTTTAAAAATATATAGAGAGTTAGATAGAAAGGACTCATTTCATTTATACATCTGCTTTTACCACTTCAAAGGTATTTTGAACCTACTAAATGCTACTGTGTTGACTTGACATAACAGTGATAAGTCAAAGGCCAGGCCTTCAAGGCATGCTATGTATAGAAATGAGTAAAATTGTAAAGAAAGTTAACAGAACTTGGATCAGAAAGCCAGCTCATGGGGTAGGATGCCTGCATTGTCACAAATAAGGCCCAGGTTCAAGCCCTGACACCACATGGGAGGTGTTGTGTCCCCTGGAGACTCTATGCTGTGGTGTCTCTCCCTCAGTCTTTCTCTGAATGAAAAAGTTGCTAGAGCCATGAAATTGTACAAATATAAGGCCTTGGATTCTGCAAAAAGATAAAGAAAAATTAAATTTCACCAAAGATAGTGAGTCACAGCCATACTTCTTTGATCACAAAACATGAAGAGGGTCTTCTACTTCACAAGTCAATAAGCTCACGGCATGTTAGCTCCTATCTTTCCTGTAACTTCCTCAGAACTGGGTAGGTTTATTTCTTTGATAACTAAGTGAATAATACAGGAGACATCCAGATGCCAGTTGATACTCCCCGCTGTCCTCCCAGAGCTTCATTGCCCAAAATAAAGGTGCTGTGGAGGTGGATAACCCATTTTCCCATTCTAAGTTTCACAATGTGGATTTCAGTCAATTAAAATTTCTGTTCCTAAGATACAGTTGCTTATGGAGGCATAGCACCCACATTTTTGGAAACCATGACTTGGGTCTGGAGGATCTTTTTTCCTTCAATATCTGGAGAGACTCCTGGAGTCTCTTTAGTTGCAGCAGAGGTAGGGGAGGCTCATCCCATCTAAGTTTCCAAGTATCAACTTCTTCCCATTACCTGAGGTTTTTTGTCCTTCAAGAAACATATAAAAACATCTTAGTGTGTGTGTGTGTAGAGGGGTGTGTTTATCATTCTTTTTATCCTCATGAATTCATTGGAGGTAGGCCATCTGGTCGCCTTTTGGGTAAATCCATATTATAGCAAGATTGTGTGTGTGTGTGTGTGTGTTTCTCTGTAATTAAATCTACTTGGATAGAGTTCAAGATGGACTTGCCTTATGCTGAATTTTGCTTTATAGCAAACTGTTAGTCACAGGTGCCAGTGTATTAATAAATGAAGATGAAAAGTCTCTTAAAGATTTTAGAAAATTTGTTGTCTTTCTGTTTCCATTGACCTCAGTTTCACTCTTACTCAGAGGGGATAAAAGGAAGAATATGGTTAGCTTTGTCTTTGCTCTACCACTATTGATTGTCACTTGTCATCTTTAGCCAAAATCCAACCTTCTAGGGCTGAAATGTTGACACTATAGCAAAAAAACTTTTAATGCTTTTACTCATTGCTAAAATATAGTTACAATAACAGACTTCGCTGCTCTCACACTCATACAGTAAGCCTGTGCTAGATGTCTGGGACTTCTAGAATAGTTAGAGAAGCCTATGAGCTAAATTTTATCCTACATAGCTTATTAGAGATCCAATATTCCTTTCCTGTAATCACTGTTAACTTGGGGGCTGCATACATGATTTGCTATGACATCATCTCTGGAAAAAATTTCTGAGAATTCTTCATTTCTTTTGAATAAGATACTACACCATCTTTTAAATTGCAAAAGTATAAATCAGGACAGAGATGAGGTCAAAAACCAAGTAAATAGTATTTTTTAGAATAGTATTTTTAAAAATATCTTGTGAGAAATTACTTTGTTTTTTTGGTTGTGATTGTCACCATGGCTTTACCACTTCAGGTCAGCTTTTGCAGAAGGAAAGAGAGATAAGAGAGATGCAGAGGTGAAGAAACAGAGCTAGAATGGAAAAGACACTATAGCACCAAAATTACCTCCAGTGTACTGGGGGCTGGGCTTGAACCTGGGCTGTGCACATGAGAAAGCAGGCACAGTATCCAGGTGAATTACCTCACTGACCCTTAGATTTTTGGCTATTTGAGCTTTCACATGCTTTTGGAATAGTTAATGGAAAGTTAATAATCCGTTGGAGACATTTCCTCTGGTCTTTGAGTCATATGAAAGTTTCTTTGGCTGGGGGTATGAATTGACATCCCAAAGCCCATGCCCAGTGAAGAGGCAATTACAGAGGCCAGAATTCCCATCTTCTGCACCCACAAATAATTTTAGCCCATATTCCCAGAGGGGTAAATATAAGTGGAAGATAACCAGAGGGTTCTGAACTATAATTTCATCAGGACCCAGAGAGTGAAGAGATAAAAAAGGAAAGAAAGGGAGTCGGGCTGTAGCGCAGCGGGTTAAGCGCAGGTGGCGCAAAGCACAAGGACCGGCATAAGGATCCTGGTTCGAACCCCGGCTCCCCACCTGCAGGGGAGTCGCTTCACAGGCGGTGAAGCAGGTCTGCAGGTGTCTATCTTTCTCTCCTCCTCTCTGTCTTCCCCTCCTCTCTCCATTTCTCTCTGTCCTGTCCAACAACGACGACAACAACAATAATAACTACAACAATAAAACAACAAGGGTAACAAAAGGGAATAAATAAAATAAATATTTAAAAAAAAAAAAAAAAAAAAAAAAAAGGAAAGAAATTCAGAAGTAGTAATAGGTGTATATGTGACTTAGGAAGGAAGAGAAGGCAGGATCATAGGAAAAAAGGGATATATATATATATATATATATATATATATATATATATATATAGTTATAGAAATAATAGTCAACTCATGTCTGTGACCTTGGAAGAACTACTGCAGTTTCTAGTGGAGGGAATGGGGACACAGAACTCTGGTGTGAAATTATACCTTTGCTGTCTTATAATTTTGTAAATCAATATTAAATCACTGATAAAATTAAAAGAAAAAGAAAATTTCTTTGCAAACATTATCAGGTTGATTGGACTCCTGACATCTCTGGGTTTTCTTCAGGCTTTCCCCTTTGTGCCCAAGTTTTGATTGGTGAGATGAGCCAACTCTCAACATGCGTATGTGCTTTCTTAGCTACAATCTAACTAGAACGTCTTTCATTGCAGCCCTCGGAGAACTTGTTTGACAAGGAAAGCATCCCCCCCTGTGGCAGTTAATTGGGTAACAATTCATTTTTATATCAAGCTAGATTGTTAGAATTTCTTAAATAGATAATGAGCTTGGAACTTTTCCTTAGATATAGGAATAGCTTTTTTTCTCTTTCCTTTTCTTTTTTCTTTCTTTCTTTCTTTCTTTTTTTTTTTGTAGAATAAGTTATTTGAGTTCTGGTATTTCCCCTGCTTGGACATACACTTTGCTTTCCATTTTGAGCTCTAATTAATGGGTTTGTGATCTGGCCTCCTTCAGCAGAGACAAAATGTTCCTTACTTCCTATAAATCTAACAGCTGACATAAGACACTAGAAAAGAAGCCGTGGCATTGACTTTTTGTCTGTATTGACTAAATCAACCACACCTTCACCAATGGACAGTGCATGATTGTGATTAGAGAGGATGGCGCTGTATGTATTAAAGCCTGACTCCGCATGGACTAAAGGGGTAATATGTTTGGAGACATAAGACCCATTGTAATTATACTTAGGATCATGCCTTGGATCATGCTTTATCTTGTTTGCACTGAGGTTCTTAAATGGTATTTATATGTATTGCACCAAAGTAAAAGACTCTGAGGTGAGTGGGAAGAGTGTTCAGGTCCTGAAACATGATGGCAGAAGAGAACCTAGAGGGGGTTAGATTGTTATATGGAAAACTGAGAAATTTTATACATGTACAAACTACTGTATTTTTAATCCCCCCAATAAAGAAAAAAATTAAAAAGGCATTTATAAATTTGTAATTCTCAGTGTTAATTCATCATGGGATTTTTAGGACATTTTCAGTTCTGGTTGAGTCCCCTACTCTAGTAGATAGTTATCCAAGTAGAAGATAAGATGTACCTCATCCAGGCATCTCTTCAAGGAGGCAAATGACTACAGGTGATGAAACCTCAAAGGAGTTCACTGAGTTCAGGTAAAATTTAAAAAACTTAATTGAAATATTATGAAATGTGTTCTTTTCACAAATTCTTGTGACTACTAAGAAATGATATTTCAAAGGATTATTAAACTGCTCTCAGGATATTTTTTTAAATTTATTTCTTTATTAGAGAATTAATGTTTTACATTCAACAGTAAATACAATAGTTTGTACATGCATAACATTCCCCAGTTTCCCATTTAACAATACAACCCCCACTATATCATTTATCATCCTTCATGGACCTGCATTCTCCCCACCCACCCACTCCCACCCCAGAGTCTTTTACTTTGGTGCGATATGCCAATTCCATTTCAGGTTCTACTTGTGTTTTCTTTTCTGATCTTGTTTTTCAACTTCTGCCTGAGAGTGAGATCATCCCATATTCATCTTTCTGTTTCTGACTTATTTCACATAACATGAATTTTTCAAGGTCCATCCAAGATCGGCTGAAAACGGTGAAGTCACCATTTTTTATAGCTGAGTAGTATTCCATTGTGTATATATACCACAACTTGCTCAGCCACTCATCTGTTGTTGGACACCTGGGTTGCTTCCAGGTTTTGGCTATTACAAATTGTGCTGCCAAGAACATATGTGTACACAGATCTTTTTGGATGGATGTGTTGGGTTCCTTAGGCTATATCCCCAGGAGAGGAATTGCAGGGTCGTAGGGTAGGTCCATTTATAGCCTTCTGAGAGTTCTCCAGACTGTTCTCCACAAAGGTTGGACCAATTGACATTCCCACCAGCAGTGCAGGAGGGTTCCTTTGACCCCACACCCTCTCCAGCATTTGCTGCTGTTACTATTTCTGATGTATGACATTCTCACAGGAGTGAAGTGATATCTCATTGTTGTCTTTATTTGCATTTCTCTGACAATCAGAGACTTGGAGCATTTCTCCATATGTTTCTCGGCCTTTTGGATCTCTTCTGTGGTGAACATTCTGTCCAAGTCCTCCCCCCATTTTTGGATGGGGTTATTTGTTGTCTTGTTGTTGAGTCTGGCAAGCTCTTTATATATGTTGGTTATTAAACTCTTATCTGATATGTGGCATGTAAAGATCTTCTCCCATTCTGTGAGGGGTCTCTTGGTTTGGGTAGTGGTTTCTTTTGCTGTGAATAAGCTTTTTAATTTGATGTAGTCCCATAGGTTTATGCTTGCCTTAGTCTTCTTTGTAATTGGATTCGTTTCATTGACAATGTCTTTAAAACTTATGCGGAATATGCCAATATTTTCCTCTAAGTATCTGATAGTTTCTGGTCTAACATCCAAGTCCTTGATCCACTTGGAATTTACTTTTGTATTTGGTGAAATGCAGTGATTAAGTTTCATTCTTCTGCATGTTTCAACCCATTCTTTCCAACACCATTTGTTGAAGTGACTCTGCTTTCCCCATTTAATAGTCTGGACACCTTTGTCAAAGATTAGATGTCCATAGGTGTGGGGCCTCATTTCTGGGCTCTCAATTCTATTCCACTGGTCATTGTGTCTATTCATGTTCCAGTACCAAGCAGTTTTGATGACAATGGCCCTATAATACAGTTTGTGATCTGGGAGTGTGATGCCTCCAGTTCTGTTCTTTTTTTCTCAAGATTGTTTTGGCAATTCTAGGTCTTTTCTGGTTCCAGATAAACATTTGTAGCATTTTTTCTATTCTCCTAAAAAATGTGCTTGGGATCTTGATGGGGATAGCATTAAATTTGTAGATGACTCTGGGTAGTATATTCATTTTGATGATGTTAATTCTTTCAATCCATGAACATGGAATATCTTTCCACTTCTTTGTGTCTTTTTCAATTTCTTTGAGTAGTGACTCATAATTTTCTGTATATAAGTCTTTCACTTCTTTGGTTAGATTTACTCCTAGATATTTTATTGTTTTTGTTGTTATAGTAAAAGGAATTGATTTCTGGATTTCAGTTTCTTCTTAGTGTGTGCATAGAGGAATGCCACTGACTTTTGAATGTTAATTTTATAGCCTGACGCCTTACTGTATTGCCTGATGATTTCCTAAAGCTTCTTGCTGGATTACTTAGGTTTTTCCATGTATACTATCATGTCATCTGCAAATAAGGAGAGTTTGACTTCTTCTCTTCCAATCTGTATCCCTTTAATTCCTTGCTCCTGCCTGATTACTATGGCAAGAACTTCCAACACTATGTTGAATAGTAATGGTGATAGTGGGCATCCCTGTCTAGTACCTGATCTGAGTGGAAATGCTTCCAGTTTTTCACCATTGAGTATGATGTTGGCTGTAGGTTTGCTATATATAGACTCCAGTATCTTCAGGAATTTTCCATCTATTCCCATTTTTTGTAGTGTTTTGATCATAAAGGGATGTTGTATTTTGTCAAAGGCTTTCTCTGCATCTATTGATATGACCATGTGGTTTTTGGTCTTGCTTTTGTTGATGTGGTGGATCACATTGATTGATTTACGTATATTAAACCAACCTTGCATGCCTGGGATAAACCCCACTTGGTCATGATGAACAATCTTTTTGATATACTGTTATATCTGGTTGGCTAGAATTTTGTTCAATATTTTCGCATCTATGTTCATCAGAGATATTGGTCTGTAGTTTTCTTTTTTGGTTGTGTCCCTGTCTGCTTTTGGTATCAGAGTGATGTTGGCTTCATAGAAGCTGGCAGGGAGTATTCCAGTGTCTTCAGTCTTCTGGAAGACTTTTAAAAGTAGAGGTATTAGTTCTTCTTTGAAGGTTTTGTAGAATTCATTTTGTAAAACCATCTGGTCAAGGACTTTTATTTTTGTGGAGATTTTTGATAACTGTTTCAATTTCATTAGCTGTGATGGGCCTGTTCATGTTACCCACTTCCTTTTTACTTAGTTTTGGAAGTTGGTAGGTATCTAGGAAATCATCCATTTCTTCCAGGTTCTCTAGCTTGGTGGCATATAGTTGTTCGTAGAAGCCTCGCATGATATGTTGAATTTCTGCAGTGTCTGTTGTGATATCTCCTCTTTCATTTACTATCCGATTTATTTGGGTCTTCTCCCTTTTTTGTTTTGTGAGTCTGGCTAAAGGTTTGTCGATTTTGTTTACTCTTTCGAAGAACCAACATTTACTTTCATTGATCTTTTGTATGGTTTTCTTGTTCTCAATGTTATTGATTTCTGCCCTAACTTTAGTGATTTCTGTCCTTCTGGTTGCTTTAGGGTCCCTTTGTTGTTCTTCTTCTAGGTCTTTAAGATGTGCAATCAGGCTGTTTATTTGTGCTTTTTCTTGTTTCCTAATGTGTGCTTGTATAGCTATGAACTTCCCTCTTAGTACTGCTTTAACTGTGTCCCAAATATTTTGATAGCTCTCAGGATATTTGTCAAGTTATGTTTCTTTGATGTGTGGATTTTGGTTTTGGCCTTGGTAGAACACTTTCAATATAATGTATGGAAATTAGAAAGTAATGAAATGTATGTGATGAGTTTCACGACTTCCTAGCTGGAAATATTCTCCTGATGTGAGTAAAAGTCTGAAGAACATATGAGACAGCTCTTATAGATGAAGTCTTCTAGGCCTGATGGCCTTCATTTGCCTCAATGACACTAAACTGATGAATCCTAACATTAATAGAGGTAAAAGTCAGAGTGAATATTTGGAATTGCAAGCAGAAAATGTCCATCAAGGGGACTTCCTCTGCCTGTCAAGTCAAGAAAGTATGTCATTGTAAAAATCAATTACACGTTTTCCCATTAGTCCTGTGATGAAATAGCATGAAGTGATCCAGGTAAAGGAACAAAGGAAGTAATCTTACTCTGGCAGAGTTAGCAGAAATTGGTGGAAAAATCAAAACTGCATAAAGAGTCCGGAAGTCTTTGAGGACTAACTGTACTGTAACTTTTTTATTTCTCCTTTGTTTGATACATTAAACTGTGCCTTTAATTTTATTTGTATTATATTATGTACTAAATCATTAGTTAAAACAGTTTTTGTTCACCTAATATACAATTCCCTTTTCCCTCAGCTCTACTTTACATTGAGTGTGCATGCGTGTATATGTATGTGTGTGGCCTCACACATGTGCAGTTTCACTGCTCCAGCCACTTTTCATTTAGAAAGAGAGACAGAACAAAGTGACTGGAGCTTCCTCTGGTGCCACTGAACCACTTATACAGTACATGGGTTCTAACTTGGGCTGAGACCATGGCAAGACACACATGCTACCTATCTGGTAAGCTAGCTCTCAAGCCCAATGTGAATTCTTTTCTTTTTTTTTTATTTATAGTTCTTTGGAAGTTGACTTTATTTTTCAATTATTTTTTATTTTTTATTTATAAGAAAGAAACATTGACAAAACCATAGGATAAGAGGGGTACAGCTTTGAACAATTCTCACCACCAGACCTCTGTATACCAACCCGTCCCCTGATAGCTTTCCTACTCTTTAACCCTCTGGAAGTATGGACCCAAGATCCTAATTTGAATTCTTTTAAGTGTTCCTTTTGTATTTCTCTCCACTTCTGTAAATAATACAAAACTCTTACTCTATATTAATTGCAATTTTTGAGAAATCATTGTTTGATTTCCCACAATAGACAATAAATACTAGCACCAGAACTCCTGCCTGCTTATTCAGACCCCCTACCTACAGACATCCCTATCCCTGCTTTCTTCCTTTATCACACTAATACAGTTGTTTTAACACTTGAGGGGTTGGGCTAGTACTCACTAATGGCATTACTCTAGTATGTATATAGGATTTACTGTAAAGCAATTTTATATAATAAAATCACTTCATCCTTGTACAATTTCAGTTTTTCTCTATAGTTAATACTCATTATTTATTTATAAATTATTAATTCTTTCATTAGAACTATGAAAGAACTGGCCAAGCACAACAAATATTTTATCAGTTAGATTTATACAAGTCTTCTATATTTTGCCAAGGGGTTTTGGTTTCTTATTCCTACTCTGAGAATTACCAGATCTTTTGGGATTTCTTCATAAACATCTTATCCCTCTGTGCTTTAGATCCCACACTGCTGGACTTTGTGTTTTCTGTGTAATTTTGTTGGAGGGCATCTTCCAGTAGCTTTCAGAGAAAGTTTGCATGAGATATTGATGTTTTTTAATGTATTTATTTATAAAATGGAAACACTGACAAGACCATAGGATAAGAGGGGTACATCTCCCACCACCAGAGCTCTGTATCCCATCCCCACTGCTGATAACTTTCCTATTCTTTAACCCCTGGGAGTATGGACCCAGGGTCATTAACCCAGGGTCATTATGGGGTACAGAAGGCGGAAGGTCTGGCTTCTGTAACTGCTTCCCTGCTGAACATGGGCATTGGCAGGTCAAATTGATGGGGTTTATAGTAAACAATATTTATACATTTGTCCCGTATTTGGGAGCTACTCTCTTCTCTGATCCAGCTTTCTAGCCCTTTTTCCAGCCATGACATCATCTCCCCAGATATTGATGTTTTGAAACACTGCATAGTTGAGCATGCATCTGTTCCCTTTCCTTAATCATTGGTACTTTGGCTGTTGAATTTTATCCTCTAGATTAACTTTTCACTGACTTCTCATTCAATTCTCAGTACTGCTGTTGGATATTGTTCTGATTACTGATCCTTGCAATATGAATTATTTTTGTGTCTGCAAATTGTCTCGTCTCTCTAAACCTTTGTAGTTTTTCTTTTTCCATTTTTGTTCATTCCAAGTATTCTTGATGAGACCCCTTAAATCACAAACATTTAAGACATTTACAACATGAGTTGTCAATATTTTCTACCTTGGCTTAAAAAAAAGTGTTTTTATAGAATGTCTTTAACTTGGATATGATCTCCTAGACTGACTTTTATCTGATTTTTCCCCATTTTTTTCCTTTAAGATCTACTTTCTGAGTCAGTTCTTCCATTTTAGTAGCAAATGCCTATTGAATTTATCTTTTAATCTTTTTCTTTTAAACAACATTTAAAACATTCCTGAAACACAAAGTGTACCACAAGTACTTCTCCAAGGAAGGGAGAAAAGAAGAAGTCCTGAGCAGTAGAACATTGTGAGGCAGTGATTAGTAGAATAGCATCAGCTCGTGGATCCAAGTTGTTAATCTTGATTCTGCTTAGGGAATTTTGGCAAATTGCTAAGCTCATGTTTCAAATTTTCCACCTATAAATTACAGATTGTTTTAGCAACTATGCTTCAGAGTTTCTAGAAGTACCTGGCATCTAACTGATACTCAGTAAATTGCTGCCACTATTATTGCCCCCACTACTGTTTTTTTTAGCAACTGTATAAGGAGGAAATCTGACAGGACAATAATTTGGAACTGTAGTTCTCAGTTTTCCTACTAGGTTTTCACTAAGAATAATGGAAAGAAATCTTAGAAGCGGTGTTTCTTCCTCAGAATTAGTTCAGTCAATGGAAAAACAAAATGTATCTTTGTATTTTAACAACAATATTTCTACACAGTTGCTCTTAACAAATATTCTTCTTTATATCACTTCCCTATAAAAACCTTTGATTCCCTGTACAGAATACCAAGAACAGAAAAGAGTTCTGCCAATATTTTCTTCTAAGTATCTGATAGTTTGTGGTCTAACATCCAAGTCCTTGATCCACTTGGGATTTACTTTTGTATTTGGTGAGATATAGTGGTTCAGTTTCATTCTTCTGCATGTTTCAACCCATTTTTTCCAACACCATTTGTTGAAGAGACTCTGCTTTCCCCATTTAATAGTCTGAGCACCTTTGTCAAAGATTAGATGTCCATAGGTGTGGGGGCTCACTTCTGGGCTCTCAATTCTTTTCCACTGGTCAGTATGTCTATTCATGTTCCAGTACCAAGCAGTTTTGATGACAATGGCCCTATAATACAGTTTGTGATCTGGGAGTGTGATGCCTCCAGTTCTGTTCTTTTTTCTCAAGATTGTTTTGGCAATTCTAGGTCTTTTCTGGTTCCAGATAAACATTTGTAGCATTTTTTATATTCTCCTAAAATATGTGGTTTGGATCTTGATGGGGATAGCATTAAATTTGTAGATGGCTCTGGGTAATATATTCATTTTGATGATGTTAATTACCTATGGCTTATTGGATCAAATGGAGAAATCTTGGAAGTAGGCAGAAGGGTCTTGAAGGTGGTAGGTGATGACAATACATTATAGTGGAGAAAGATATCAATTGGGGGCCTAGCAGTAGTGCACCTAGTTAAGCACACACTTTAGAGTATGTAAGAACCCGGTTCAAGCCCCTGGTACCCACCTTCAGGGGGAAAACTTCATAGGTGGTGAAGTAGGGCTGCAGGTTTCTCTCTGTCTCTCTCCCTATCTCTCACTCTCTCCTTCTAATTTACCTCTATCTAAAATATAAATAAATAAAAATATTTATTTAAAACGGTAAAAAAAAAAAACCCCAAAACTCACTCTAATACCCTTAGTATGTAGGAATGCAGCAAATTCACTTACAATTTTTCTCTGACTCTGGTCCAGACTATAGTTTTCTCATTTTATAACCCTTTGCACTTGCTTGCTTTAAATTTTTTCTGTAAATTAGCTTGTACCCACCCAGACAACTTCATACTTAAGCCATCAAGGTGCACTCTGATGTTACCAAATAGGAGAGGTAACTTGATTGTTTCATTGTTGGCATCCACCCTGATGTCACTGTCTTCTTCACTTCTCTGTCTTCCCATACAACCCCCTCACCCATCAGTGAAGTTTGGAACCTTCAAAAGATTCTTGCACCCTTGCTGCTACACTTGTTGGTTTGTGGTTGTAAGGTTTTCAAATAGTGCAAATACTTCTCACTGTTATTTGAAATTAAAACTGGAGACTTAAAAATTTTTGTTGTTGTTTCTTTTGCAATAGATTCAAAACCATATCTGTTCTCCAGTGCCAGTTTGTTCTGCTTGCTATGGCATCCAGAAGACAATACAGGGGCCCTCACATGAGGTGTCCCTGTTACCATGGTGATTCTGCAGCTGGCTAAGAGCTCACTGGTTGCTTTTCCTAGTGAGACTTTCTGCAAAAATTGCTTTGAAAAGAGTAAAACAAACCACAAAATTTTCTCCCGTGAAACCTATAGTAAAGATGGATCAATAAGTACATTAAAAAACAAACAAACTAAGCCTACAGAGAAAATAGAAGAAAAGTAAGAAACATTACCAGACCAGGAAATTGCCAGAACCCCACTGAAACAAGTGCTAATCTATTTTGAAGGTCAAAGACTGCAAGACAAGTTAAGCTTGGCTTATATCTCACATGGTATATGCTGAGAGAAGAGGTTCAGGAAAACGTAATCATTCCTTCACAGACTGAATTATGTGGTGATGAATTCCTATAGAACGAATTAACTTTAATCTAATGATAAACCTTTGATATAATAACAATAAAATGGTTCTAATACCTGGGGAAAATCGTGCTATCTTGTTGCTCTAGAGAACGCTGTGGTTATGAAGAATGTGAAGACAAACTGACCAGTTTTCTTTCTACTGTTTAATTTGTTATTCAGTCTTCTCAGTCTTAACTATTCAGTAATTTGCAAAAGAGTTAGAGTCCAGATGAGGCTTTTGTAACCATATGGTTAACTGTTAAGCTTGTGACAGTTTTTTTTTAATTATTTATTTGATAGGTAGATAGAAACACAGGGAAAGAAAGAGGGAAGGGGAAAACAGAGAGGGAGAGAAAAAGAAAGACACCTGCAGCACTACTTCACAGTTCATGAAGCTTTCCCTCTGCAGGTGGGGGCTGGGGATTTTTCTTGTGCATTGTAACATGTGCACTCTACCGGATGTACTTGTTTGGAAATCGAAGCAATGTGGCATTAGCACTCTTGAGGAGCAAGTGCTAGATGAGTGGAGGATGATACTTTGGTGGTACTGACATGACTCTTGGGGAAATCTGGAAATGCACCCCCATGACAGCAATCCTATAAATTAACATTCCCACAATTAAATGATAGTACAAAGTTACAATTATATACTTTTTACTAATTAAAACAGAAACACACACACATGTTCCTATATTGACTCCAGTTGGAGGAATATAAGTAAGATTTTCATAAAAACTGCTATAGCTATCTTCACACTACACCTCTCTTTGCAATTGCTTCTTTCATCACTGAGGCCTCTGGTCAGCTGTGAGTACAGTGGTGTGGAAACTGTCTGCAGGGGTATGGAGATGGAGTCTTTCTAGAAACCCCTAAAGAGTTGGAAGACCAGAAGATAAGCTGCCCACCCCCTAACCCAGAGAATGAACTACTTACTGCTTCTCAGCACTTTAAACATCGAAGTGGTTTTTGTTTTGTTTTGTTGGTTTGCTTTTCCTGCTCATGGCAACTTCCTACTTCAAAGAAAAATTCTCATTTGACAAAAGCCAAATTGCTGATTTTTAGAAGTCCTTACTAATCACAGTTCTATTCATCTGACCCTTGAAAACCCCACCCAATTCTCCCACAGCCTTTTCAGTACTTGCTGAAGGATGACAACCCCCTTGCCTTAATCATGTGCCAGATTACTCGTAAACTTAGACCATATGCCGCCTCAATTTGCTGATGGGACCAAGCTGTTTTGGTAGATAAAAAATCCAGGGGGATTAAAGTGGCTCAGTCCTCATTGTGAACAGAGAAACGGCAGAAGGGCAAATGATGCCTCCCACCCTGTCCAAAAGTGGGCTCTAGTTCTTTATTTTTGGAGATGTGGAACCCAAAAACTGCCCACAAAAGTGTATTTCACCCAAGTTTTTCTTTAAACCCTTCAACAAAAACCAAATTTCAGGCTCAAGCAAATCCTGCAAGGGGGGAGTTAATCCTGTGTGAAAGTGGGAATGTCTCACCAATTTTGGCTAGAGGTAGGGGTGGAGTATACACCTGAATTGATAAGAAACATAGTGTTTTTTTTTTTTTACTTCTTAATTTGGATTTTGTTTTCTGCTCAGTATAGGTAAATGTTATTCTTTGTGATCAATGTTTTAATGACTATGAGTTTTCTGTTTATATTAAGCCTCAGTGACTTGAATCGGTTGATTAAATTATTACAGTTTGAGACCAGTGTAATAGCTCACTTGAATAGATAGATAGTTGCTTTGCTACATGTGTGGCCCAGGTTTGAGCCAGGTCTCTGCCACATTGAAAGGAGCACCAGTGCTGTGGTCTCTTTCACTCTCTCTGTCTCTTTCTAAAAGAAAATATTACAATTTAAAATGATCTTTGGGAAAGTATGATTTCCTGAAAGACAATTTTCTACATTTCTGTTTCATCTATTACTACTGAACTTTCCAAATATGTAAGTCATTATGAATTCTTCCTAGTATTCTGAGATCCATTTTTTGATAGTAGCCAACTCTTTTTTTGTTAATGTTTAACATGATGTCCTTAAAGATAAAGGAATAAATATATATTCAAAGCATGCTAGTTATTCATATTGCTAGAAGTGTTTTATATAAATCAATAGGAAATTCTGACCTTTCAGGTTTCTATGCTACTCTTCAATAATTGGCACAATGAATAGTTTTGTGTGGATCTTGGAAAGGAGTTTATTAGATTTTAGAGTTTGAAACAGTGTAGAAATCATTTAAACCAGGAATCATTTGTTTGCATTTTCCTCTGCCCAATGCAACAGTCATCTCTAAATTTTCCTGAAAAAATTATTTGAAAATATGTAATGAAGAAGCACTGTAGAGAGCCATTTTACTGGATTTGAACCTTAACTCACTTTGACTTTCACTTTGACTTTTTGACTTTGAGAGTCTAGCAGAATATTTTTGTTTTGGTTTCTTCCATAACCCAGACCACCCTCCCATATTACAACACATTACAATTCTCAGGAATTTATAGTTATGATGGTCAATTAAAAAATATCTGGGGGGGATAGCAGATTAAAATACAGAAGTTCACACATGGCCTTGAAGTTCCTTCTGTGCATATTTCCAGTGGTGAGAAGTTCTTAATTGTCCCAATCAAATTTATTTTTTTAATTTATTTTTTATTTAAGAAAGGATAAATTAACAAAACCATAGGGTAGCAGAGGTACAACCCCACACAATTCCCACCACCCAATCTCCATATCCCATCCCCTCCCCTGATAGCTTTCCCATTCTCTATCCCTCTGGGAGCATGGACCCAGGGTCATTGTGGGTTGCAGAAGGTGGAGGGTCTGGCTTCTGTAATTGCTTCCCCCGCTGAACATGGATGTTGACTGGTCGCTCCATACTCCCAGTCTGCCTCTCTCTTTCCCTAGTAGGGTGGGTCTCTGGGGAAGCGGAGCTCCAGGACACATTGGTGGGGTCTTCAATCCAGGGAAGCCTGGCCAGCATCCTGATGGCATCTGGAACCTGGTGGCTGAAAATAGAGTTAACATACAAAGCCAAACAAATTGTTGAGCAATCATGGACCCAAAGGTTGGAATAGAGGAGAGGAAGTGTTAGGGGGGTACTCACTGCAAACTCTAGTGTACTTCTGCTTTCAGGTATATATTTTGCAGTAGTTTATGGATAAGTGTGAACATATGCTCTCTCTCTCTCACAGAACCTGGTGTATATCTAGGTTTTGGGACTTTGTTAGAAAGTGAACCACCTGGGATGGAATTAGAGTGTACTATGAAAGGAAAGGTCTTACCCGAGTAATGAAGCTGAAGGGTTGTCATTCCACACGTGAAGTCTCTGGACACAGTCTGAGCTGAAGCATGTTGAGGTGGCAATCATTGCGTGGATTAGGTTGCGATCGGCAGATGCAATATTATTTGATATGGATTGGGAGAGGCATGTGGGAAAGTGGGTCAAATTTCTTTTAACAGTGACACAACTATAACTGACTGCCATAAGAAATAATGGTCTTATTGTTATTGTAACTGTACAAGCAAGACCCAGGTATAAACTTTCATTATTGAGGCACTTTAACCAAGACTTCCTTTCTCTTGCTCTTTTGCTACTTTGGGAAACATGCACTGTGCTTTCTTTTACTTTCTGAGCATTGTGTGCACAGCACACAATGCTCAGAAAGTGGGACTGCCAGCAGTGGGACTTATTTCCACACTGACCAATTCTCCAACACTTTTGGTGTGTCAAAGTCAGACGAAGAGCTGCAAAGCATGAGGCTCAGGGGTCTGAAACCCTGGAGGAGTTGCTGTGTGCATAGGAATGAGGTCACAAGGCCAGAACTCAGTACTTTAGAGGTGTTTTTTTAAATTTTTTATATATAAAAAGGAAACAGTGACAAAACCATAGGATAAGAGGGGTACAACTTCACACAGTTCCCACCAACAGAACTCTGTTTCCCATCCCCTCCCCTGATAGCTTTCCTAGTCTTTAACCCTCTGGGAGTACGGACCCAAGGTCATTGTGGGATGCAGAAGGTGGAAGGTCTGGCTTCTCTAATTGCTTCCCCACTGAACATGGGCGTTGATTGGTCGATCCATACTCCCAGCCTGTCTCTCACTTTAGAGGTTTTTATGGAGGCTTCATTGTGTAGGCTTGATTGATCATGAAATTATTTTCCAGCCCATCTCCCTCTCTGGAGTATGGGGGTGTGGCTAATAGCATCAAGCTTCTAATCATGATTTGGCTTCTGTAATGACAGTTACCTTCCAGAAGCCCACAAATGAATCACCTCATTAAAACAAAAGAAAATGTCATCAGCCAGCACTTACAAGGGATGTTAGGAGCTGTGCTAGGAACCAGGGTCATAGACCAAATATTAGCAGAAGCATGAGGTATATACCCATGAAAATATATATGTATATATATACATAATTTTGCTTATAGCTTTATTATTTGCAAGATAGGTTTTCTCTCCATGAAAGGTAGTGTGGTTATAGTCTTCAGTTTGTATCATTACAATTCTTTTTAAAAAAGATTTTCAATTCTTTATTTAGTGGATAGAGTGAGAGAGAAACCAAGAGGCAAGGGAAAGATAGGGAGAAGAGGGGTCAGGCAGTGGTACACCTGGTTAAGCACAGACATTACAGTGTGCAAGGACCCAGTTTCAAGGCCCTGGCCCCACCTGCAGGAGGAAGCTTCATAAGTGGTAAAGCAGAGCTGCAGGTGACTGTCTCTCTCCCTCCTCCTTCCCTCACAAATTCTGACTCTATCCAATAATAAATAAATAAACAGTTTAATAAAATATTTATTTATTAAAAAACAGAGGGTGAGAGAATAGAAAAGTGAGATACCCACAGCATTACTTCACAGCTCATGAAACTTTTCCCTTGTAGGTGGGGGCTGGAAACCTGAATGTAGGTTCTTGAACACTAGTGTGATGCTTAACCAGGTGAAGCATCATCTGACCCCTATATCATTCTAATTCATTTCCCCTTTAGGAATGAAAAATTCTGACAGTCTCTGGAAAAAAAATATCAATAGAGGGGTTATGATATCTCTTAACTGGTCTATAGGCATTGGTCATGATATCATGATGGATCAGACTCAAGTCAAAAGTCCACTTGGTACCCAGGTTCCAGTAACTGCATTACTTTATGGTCTCCACATCCATTTTCTTTCATTTTTATATTTTAATTTTATTAGTGATTGAATATTGATTCACAAAATTATAAGATAACAGGGGTATAATTCCATACTGTTCCTACTACCAGATTTCTGTGTCCCCACTCCTTCCATTGGAATCTATAGCAGTTCTCCAAAGGTTGCAGATATGGTTTAACTATTATTTCTACAATTATATGTCTATATTTGCCCATTTTTCCTATAGTCCTGTCTTCCTTTCCAAGTTACATATACACCTATTGCTACTTCTGAATGGTCTTCCTTTTTTCTTCTTCTTCTTGGGGTCCTAATGGAGTTGGAGTCCAATGGAGGGCCCTGGTCATCTTCCCCCTAACATTTCTCCTCTGCTGGGAGTATGGACCAAAATTCTTTTTGGGGGGGGGGGTACAGAGGGTGAGAGATATGGCTCCTGTCATTGCTTCTCCCTTCACATCCATTTTTCATATTGCTATAGAAGGCAAGGTGATATGGTTAGATGTACAAGTAATTAATATGAACACTGAAAGTTTACAAGTTGAACTTTTTCAAATTTGGGAGGACACAAATGAAGTTATTATGCTTTTACTCCTGTTTCTGAAATAGTTAAAAATATACACACATTTATGAAAATGACATTCTTTTTTATTCTGAGATGAGTTATGTCATTAAATCCACAAAAATATTTTATATGGAAAAGATATAAGGTGAATTTATTTAGAGTGATTAGAAATCCAGACAATTACTTTATGATAAATGCTCTGAGCAATAAATAACATCTTTTAGCTATCAATTTGTAAAGATTTGAAAGTTCCTTTTTGACAAATAAAGACTTAGCAACACCAAAAAATAAAAAGAAGGATTTATTTGATTTGAAGTGATAGACTACCATTTAATTTTTTGAAAAGCTTAATCCATCTTCAGTAGTTCTTATAAACAGAGTACAAGATGTGGGAAGTGTGAAATCAAAAATGTTTTCACTCATTAGAAATGACCTTTATATCTTCAACACTATAGTGTTATCAGGACATCTGTAATTTGAGAAAACGATTTTTATATTTTATTCCCACATATTATGTATTTTTCTTATTTTATTGGTGAAAACATATAAATATGTAAGTGTCCATATTGGGGATTTTTTTCTTAGTTATGCCAAGTCATTGATATAGGAATTAAACTTTTACCTGCAAATATACTAGCAAAGACATGACCAGATACAACAGCATAATTATTTCTATTCTTGGTTCTTCACAGAAAAGGTCAACTTTCTGGAGACCCAACAAACTTGTCTATTGGGATAGAGAAAACAACAATAATATCAAGGATATTTTTCACTTGTGTACTGAAAGTACAGTAAAGTGAGCATTAATTAAAAAAAAAAAACAGTTAAAAGAAATGGTGAATGTCTCTTCCAAAATGTCCTCTTGAACTGTTATGACAGTGAGAAGTGAAGTACTGTGTAGAGACTGACATATAAGGTGCCTGCACAGTTACAAACTCAGCTGATAACGCATTTCTCAGGATACATTTCTGTTCATAAGCATCCTGTGGCTGTGTTACTATAACAGACCTGGAGAAAGTGAGACTGGCAAGTACAGGAAACAGGGCAGACACCTGAGGTCGAAGCAACATGGTCACAAGGTCTAGGAAGCTGGTGTTCTGGAGGAGAGAGGGCCAGAGAGAGAAAAGCATGAGCTAAAGTGAGATGAGCAGTAATGGTGCAAGGATATAGGAGCCCCTTGGCCCCTCTGTAAATGAAGGTATGGGCTCTGAGGAGACAGGAACTTAATGGAAACTTTCAAGAAAACTGGCAGACTGGCAATGTTAAGACAGGAGTTTGTGGGCACGTGTGAAAGCAGAAGCTCCTGTTAGGACATATTATAGTGAATCAGTCAAAGAGTGATAGTAGATTTATAAAAGGTAAGTGCAATATATGCAGAAACTTCTGGATTTACTTATTGGGCAGTCTGATAAAACTTGCTAACTAGTGAAATGTGAAGAGATGAATGAAGGATAATTTTAAGGGTTTAATTGAGAAGTAGGAAGGAAGAAGTTGCTGCTATTAGTTGTGTCTGAGGAGGCTGAGTGGCTTGGTTTGGGGAGGGTATCCAATTTTTTTGATATAGTAAGTTCAAGTTATGAATTAGACACCCAAATGGACATTTTAGGTAGTAGTGTGTGTGTTTGTGTGTGGTGGGAGACGGCCTTGAGTGAATTGTAAATTTAGGAGACATTCACTATGAGCTAAATGGTTTTTAAAACACAAAACTGGATGAATTACTAAGGTGGTGTGTACAGGCAAACTACAGAAGAGCCGAGGTTTGAGCCTTGGGCCACTCTGAGAAACAAGATGCAGAGATGGCATGGGCTTTGAGATGGAAGGTAATGGGAAGAATGTGAAATCTTTGGAGTCAGATGAATATATTAATAGTGGCAAACACGCTAAAGGGAGTAATATGAGACGAGGACTGAGAGATAACCATTGGATTTTACAATATGGAGGTCATCAGGGATTATAGCAAGTAGTGTTAACAGTGTGTGTGGGGGGGGGGAGGGAGGGTTGTGGGGTAGGCAGGGTACTTAGAGAAAGTTCCAAAACAAGGGAGAAGAAAATTAAAGTTATAAATTGAATATAATCAACATCTAAAGGGACTAGAGTGCTGCTGTACTCTAGTGCTGTACTCTTGAGCCTGTGAGGTCAAGAGAAGGACTATTTTTCTACAGTATACTAGCACATGTGTAAATGGTTACAAACAATCTGATAAAGATGGAGACCTGTTGATTTGAAAGAAGACAATCGTCAACAATGTGGCTTTGAGTAGCCACAGCACCAGGTAACCCAGCGTACAAAGGACCTTTGAGTGGAAATGAACTGTTTGTACAAAATGACAGGAAGTCAGGAAGCAAGTGAGGAAGAACACATGGACAGAGGCAGAGTGGTAGTTAGGTGTGATTATGAAGGCTCCTGTGTATTTCATTGTTTTTGTTTCCCTTTTCTAAGGGAAGTCAGGTCAACAGTGGATGGAAGGACAGTATGAAGTGTCTGAGAACAGAGAAGGAGATTTAAAATGATATAGAGACAGCGTAATAGCTCAGTGGGACAGTGAACTGCTTTGCCTTGTCCATAACTCAGGTTTGACTCAAACTCCCACTGCACTGAAGGCAGATTCAGTACTGTGTTCTTACTTACTCTCTGCTTCTGTCTCCATCTGTACAATAAATTAAAATGACCTTCTGGAAGTGTAAGACAGTGAATGGACTAGGGAAATGAGGTCCATTAGGACGACGAGGGATCCTCTGACAATGGGGCAGATACCGTTAAAGCTGTGTGCTCGCCTAGTTATATACATGGCCAGATAGAGGAGCAGAGAAACCTAATAATTGAATTAAACTAATATGGGGTCTAAAATGAGAGTGCATGGGGCCAGGAAATACTCAATAAAGCATTTTCCTTACCATGTGGGAGACTATGAGTTTAAAGCCCACTCATAACACAGAGTCCTTTGCTTTGACATGATACACCATACCCAGTTCAAGTTTCACCTTATGTTTTCCCTTACTGTCCTTATTTTTTATGTTCCACCTATGAGTGTGATCATTGATAATTGTCCTCTTTCTGGCTTAGCTTATTAATGACAGTAGTCACAATCTTGCCCCTTACTGGAAAAAAAGTTTGATAAATTATATTTTTAAAAATAAAAGAAAGTGTCCTGCATAGGACTTTCAGACTGTTAACTTATTATCTTAATTAGATAAAGGAATTAAATAAATTAATAATTAAATAAAGACAAAAATCTGTAATCTTTATAGAGGAGTAGATACAAAAGGATCAAATTTCTCTGTGAGTGTAAGACAATTCCTACCTAATTTCCTTTCTCAAGAGATGTTCCATAAGATAAGACAAAATACATGAACTGCAAACTCAGATTTAAACATTAATTTTGGGATGTTTTCCAGGCCAGATGGTTAGAAAAGCTAAATACCATTGATTTATTTCTTACCCTTTATAAAGCAACATTAGAGACAATGGACCTTATCAGAACAAATGAAAATAAACAACAGAATGCTGATCAGAGGAGAATTAGGGGCAAATGCAATTGGATTTTATCATGCTATAATTAATTTTGTATGTAGAAAACCATCAATTATTAGAAAATTATAGACTGCACCCAACAAGTTCTAGCTTACAGTAACTGGACAAAGATGAACTTTACTGTTTTGTGTATGTCACCTATTCTTGTGTGGTATTTTGACTGTTAATTTACAGTAATCCAAGATTACTCTCCTACAAATGCAACTAATGATCTACCAAATACATTTGATCACTTAGTTCACAGCAGAGGATGGGGAGGTAGAGACTAATAGGATCTAATCCCTGCTAAAGATCCTGTTCAGTTGTAATTTGCACCCAGCATTTCAGCAATAGCTCATATATTGTTGTGTTTATGAAAAGGCTCAAACCATAAAATTCTGGGGCCCAAACATATTCTGTGGGCTACATGCCTTGCCATCTGAGCCTGGGTTTGATCCCTAGCACCCAGTGGGGGGAGGCATTGCAGGGGGAAGTTATGGTATCTCTCTGGCTCTCTTTCTGAAATAAAAGATTGAAATGCATGGCCAGAGAGTGGTGAAGATCCAGTTCCATGAAAAAACAAATAAAATCAATCCTATTTTAGAGAACAATGTTCATTTTGGGCACTTATCTACATGTAACCCCCACTTGACTTTTATCAGATTTGTCAAACTCAGAAAAAGTGGAAAAGAATGTATAAAGGTAGATATAAACAGAATTTTATTTTATACACAACTTCAATTTTTTAATGTCTTAAAGTTTATGAAAACAAATATTGAATTTCATCCTGTGCTTGGGATTTTGTGACTTAGTGTGAAGACAGTTGAAACATATTTGTGTTTGTATGCACATGTGTATGTATCTGCACACTTACCTGTCTTAGCTTTTTGTGGAGATTAAGGTGGAAACTATTTTCTAGGTGTGAGGAATGGTTTCTGTAAAATTAATGAGACATGATGAGGCCGGTGAAATTAAAGCTGTCTGGTATGACACAGGCTTACAGTAATAGACTAAAATTTAGGAAGAAAGGCTGAGAAGGGACTAGAGAGTAGTTCATACCAGATTTTGTTACTGTATGAATAGGTTTGTCTCTTTTCCTTGAGGGATCATACTAAGGGGAATCATGCTAAGAAATAATGGCCTTCATCAGAATACATTTAAAAATAAGTATTTAATCAACAAAGCAGAGAACCAATAAAGATACAAGAGAATTGAATGAAGAGATTGACAGACTAGACCTCTTGGACATTTTCAGACTCCTCCACCCCAAAAAACTGGAATACACCTTCTTTTCAAATCCACATAACACATACTCAAGGATAGACCACGTTAGGCCACAAAGACAGCATCAATAAATTCAAGAGCATTGAAATCATCCCAAGTATCTTCTCAGACCACAGTGGAGTAAAACTAACATTTAACAACAAACAGAAAATTATTAAAAGTCACAGAATTTGGAAACTAAACAACATACTCCTTAAGAACCACTGGGTCAGAGACTCACTCAAGCAGGAAATTCAAATGTTCCTGGAAACTAATGAAAATGAAGACACAACCTATCAAAATATTTGGGACACAGCTAAAGCAGTACTGAGAGGGAAACTTATAGCCATAAAATCACATATTAAACACCAAGAAGAAGCTCAAATGAATGACCTTACTGCACACCTCAAGGACTTAGAGGAAGAGGAACAAAGGAACCCTAAAGCAACCAGAAGGACAGAAATCACTAAAGTTAGAGCAGAAATAAACAACATCGAAAATAAAAGAACCATACAAAAGATCAATGAAGCCAAATGTTGGTTCTTTGAAAGATTAAACAAAATTGACAAACCCCTAGCCAGACTCACCACACAAAAAAGAGAGAAGACTCAAATTAATAGAATTGTAAATGATGCAAGAGATATCACAACTGACACCACAGAAATCCAGAGAATCCTGCAAAACTTCTATAAAGAACTATATGCCACCAAGCTAGAGAATCTGGAAGAAATGGAACAATTCCTAGAAACCTATGCACTTCCAAAACTGAACCAAGAAGAACTACAAAATCTAAATGCACCAATCACAGACAAAGAAATTGAAACCGTTATTAAGAATCTCCCCAACAACAAATGGACCATATGGCTTCACAAACGAATTCTACAAAACTTTCAGGAAACAGTTAATACCTATACTTCTTAAGCTTTTCCATAACATTGAAGAAACAGGAATACTCCCTTCCACCTTCTATGAAGCCATCATCACCCTGATACCAAAAGCAGATAGGGACACAACAAAAAAGGAAAACTACAGACCAATATCTCTGATGAACATTGATGCCAAAATATTAAACAAGATCTTGGCCAACCGGATACAGCAACATATCAAAAAAATTTTTCATCACGACCAAGTGGGATTCATCCCAGGAATGCAAGGCTGGTTCAACATCTGTAAGTCAATCAATGTCATTCACCACATCAATAAAAGCAAAGCCAAAAACCACATGATTATCTCAAAAGATGAAGAGAAAGCCTTTGACAAAATCCAACACCCATTCATGCTCAAAACTCTACAAAAAATGGGAATAGATGGGAAATTCCTCAAGATAGTGGAGTCTATATATAGCAAACCTACAGCCAACATCATACTCAGTGGACAGAAGCTGAAAGCATTCCCCCTCACATCGGGGATTAGACAGGTCTGTCCACTGTCACCATTACTCTTCAACATAGTATTGGAAGTTCTTGCCATAGAAATCAGGCAAGAGAAAGAAATCAAAGGAATACAGATTGGAAGGGAAGAAGTCAAGCTCTCACTATTTGCAGATGATATGATAGTATACACAGAAAGACCTAAAGAATCCTGCAGAAAATTACTGGAAGTTATTAGGCAATATAGCAAGGTATCAGGCTACAAAATCAATGTATAAAAATCAGTGGCATTTCTTTATGCAAACACTAAATCTGAAGAAGATATCCAGAAATCACTCCCATTTACTGTCTCAGCAAAATCAATCAAATACCTAGGAATAAAGTTGACCAAAGAAGTGAAAGACTTGTATGCTGAAAACTATGAGTCACTACTCAAGGAAATAGAAACTGATACCAAGAAATGGAAAGATATCCCATGCTCATGGATTGGAAGAATAAATATCATCAAAATGAATATTCTCCCCAGAGCCATAAACAAATTTAATGCAATAACCATCAAAGTTCCACCAAGCTTCTTTAAGAGAATAGAACAAACACTACAATCATTTATCTGGAACATGAAAACACCTAGAATTGCCAAAACCATCTTAAGGAAAAGAAACAGAAATGGAGGCATCACACTCCCAGACCTTAAACTATATTATAAAGCCATCATCATCAAAACAGCATGGTACTGGAACAAAAATAGGCACACAGACCAGTGGAACAGAATTGAAAACCCAGAAATAAATCCCCAAACCTATGGACATCTAATCTTTGATAAGGGGGCCCAAAGAATTAAATGGAAAAAGGAGGCTCTCTTCAATAAATGGTGCTGGGAAAACTGGGTTGTAACATGCAGAAGAATGAAATTGAACCACTTTATCTCACCAGAAACAAAAATCAACTCCAAATGGATCAAAGACCTAGATGTCAGACCAGAAACAATCAAATACTTAGAGGAAAACATTGGTAAAACAGTTTCCCACCTATACCTCAAGGACATCTTTGATGAATCAAACCCAATTGCAAGGAAGACTAAAGCAGAAACAAACCAATGGGACTACATCAAATTGAAAAGCTTCTGCACATCCAAAGAAACTACTAAACAAACAGAGAGACCCCTCACAGAATGGGAGAAGATCTTCACATGCCATACATCAGACAAGAAACTAATCACCAAGATATATAAAGAGCTCAGCAAACTTAGCACCAAAAAAGCAAATGACCCCATCCAAAAATGGGCAGAGGATATGAACAAAACATTCACTACACAGGAGATCCAAAAGGCTAACAAACATATGAAAAACTGCTCTAGGTCACTGATTGTCAGAGAAATGCAAATTAAGACAACACTAAGATACCACCTCACTCCTTTAAGAATGGCATACATCAAAAAGGACAGCAGCAACAAATGCTGGAGAGGATGTGGGGACAGAGGAACCCTTTTACATTGCTGGTGGGAATGTAAATTGGTCCAGCCTCTGTGGAGAGCTGTCTGGAAAACTCTCAGAAGGCTAGACATGGACCTTCCATATGACCCAGTAATTCCTCTCCTGGGGTTATACCCCAAGGACTCCATAACACCCAACCAAAAAGAGGTATGTACTCCTATGTTCATAGCAGCACAATTCATAATAGCTAAAACCTGGAAGCATCCCAGGTGCCCAACAACAGATGAGTGGCTGAGAAAGCTGTGGTATATATACACAATGGAATACTATGCAGCTATCAAGAACAATGAACCTACCTTCTCTGACCCATCTTGGACAGAGCTAGAAGGAATTATGTTAAGTGAGCTAAGTCAGAAAGATAAAGATGAGTATGGGATGATCCCACTCATCAACAGAAGTTAACTAAGAAGATCTGAAAGGGAAACTAAAAGCAGGACCTGACAAAATTGTAAGTAGGGCACCAAAGTAAAAGCCCTGTGGTGAGGGGTAGACATGCAGCTTCCTGGGACAGTGGGGGGTGGGAGTGGGTGGGAGGGATGGGTCACAGTCTTTTGGTGGTGGGAATGGTGTTTATGTATACTCGTAGCAAAATGTAGACATATAAATCACTAGTTAAGTAATATGAGAAGGGGAAAATCAATTGTATGTTTCAAAGTTTTTCAAAACACAAACTGAATCTTTTTAATATATAGGCTGTGTATTTGATATGCGGACTCTCTTAAAAGCCTAGACCAAGTAGATTAGAAGCATCCAATAGCACCGCTATATACAAGATACTGGATACTGTACTGCAAACCATAACAAAAGGACTTTTCAAAGTTAACCCAATTACCAAATAATGTGATGATAATATTAACTATCGATTGTCTTTTTGAACCCTAAGACAGTAGGAACCTCACATCTCTACTATAGAGCCCCTACTTCCCCCAGTCCTGGAACCCTTGGATAGGGCCCACGTTCCCGTATGCCTCTCCCAATCCATACCAAATAATATTGCAGCTGCCGATCACAACCTAACCAACGCAACGATTGCCACCTCAACTTGCTTCACCTCAGACTGTGTCCAGAGACTTCACGTGTGGAATGACAACCCTTCAGCTTCATTACTCGGGTGAGACCATTCCTTTTATAGTACACTCTAATTTCATCTCAGGTGGTTCACTTTCTAACAAAGTCCCATAACCTAGATATACACCAGTTTCTGTGAGAGAGAGCTTACTTTCACACGTATCCATAAACTACTGCAAAATATATACCTGAAAGCAGAAGTACACTCGAGTTTGCAGTGAGTACCTCCCTAACACTTCTTCTCCACTATTCCAAGCTTTGGGTCCATGATTGCTCAATAATTTGTTTGGCTTCGTATGTTAACTCTCTTTTCAATCACCAGGTTCCAGATGCCACCAGGATGCTGGCCAGGCTTCCCTGGATTGAAGACCCCACCAATGTGTCCTGGAGCTCCGCTTCCCCAGAGACCCACCCTACTAGGGAAAGAGAGAGGCAGACTGGGAGTATCGACCGACCAGTCAATGCCCATGTTCAGCGGGGAAGCAATTACAGAAGCCAGACCTTCTACCTTCTGCAACCCTCAATGACCCTGGGTCCATGCTCCCAGAGGGATAGAGAATGGGAAATCTATCAGGGGAGGGGGTGGGTTATGGAGATTGGGTGGTGGGAATTGTGTGGAGTTGTACCCCTCCTACCCTATGGTTTTGTTAATTATCCTTTCTTAAATTAAAAAAAAAAGTAATACCAAGTATCATATGTTAATGGAAAAAAAAAGTAATACCAAGTATCATATGTAATAGTAAAAAAAACAAAAAAAAGTATTTATTGGCTTCTGGCTTAATATTTATTTCTTGATCTTCTTTCCTCTCTCTTCCTTTTCCTTCCCTTCTTTATTTCTTTCTTCCTTTCTTCCTTCCTTCGTGCCTTTCTTTCTTTCCTTCTTTCTTTATTTCTTCTTTCCATCTTCTTCAAAGTCCATGCTCCTAACAAGTATCTGTCTTATCTATATAACTATCTACCTTCATCTAATCATAGAATTTGACTTTGTAGCTATCCTTCTAGGTAAATTTTATTTAGCCTACTTTACACAGACACACATACATACACACACACACACACACACACAGAGAGAGAGAAAGAGAGAGAGAGAGAGAACAAATACAGATATAGAAATATAAATAACTTGCCCACACAACTAAAAATGGCAGGCAAATATGGAAATCCGACATCTTTTTTTTATTATTACAAGTTTTTGAAGAATATCTGATAATTTATGGCTAATGTAGAGTACTCCTTTATAACAAGTTAGATTATTAATGAAAACTATGCAGGTAATTTATTAATTTTATGTAAGTCAAGAATTAGGAAGAACTAGAACTTATTTTTGTTGTTCAGTGTTCCTTCACTCTCACTCACCTGTATGCTAACTTTTATTTGGGTAAAGAGTATGTTGACTGAAGGTTGATAGCTGAGTTTAACCAAATAAGACAGACTTGGAAAGAACTGGAAGGGTAGAACCTGAGCCATAAGGTCCTGGGAATTCCTCCAAATACAAATTTTAAGCAATAGGCAAAATGTACATTCTAATGAGAATTACACATTTAAAAAGGCTTTAAATTATACCCAGTCTTCTATATGGGTGACAAAATACATAATTACATACTTACTAGTGGAGAAGGCAGTGGTTTTTCAGAATCAGAAGAAACTGCATCTTGACAAATAGGGTCCTCTCAAGTGTTGGATTTGGTTGCACATTTTGCTAGCTTTGTTTTTTTGGACATGATAGATAAATTCTAGGAGGACTTTACAAATTTAGACCCAACTGACATAGTAACTCCTATTTGAGAACTCCATGCCAGTTAAAGATGACAGATTCTGAGGTGATGGAATGAGGAAGGGACAGTGTCCAAGTAAATTCTGGCTGTGATAAGGTTTAGAATAAGTAAATCATTAAGCACATCTGAGTTAGGTGTGGCGTTTTAACATCAGATGAATGGGTGAAATTTAAGGAGATTCAAAGTTCAACAGAAAAGCATGAAAAATGGTTATTTGGAGATGTCAAAAGGGAGGAGGCTTTATTAGATTAATCTGGATTGATTTATAATCGTGCTTTAGGCCTGTTTTGAATATGATAGAACATGATCCATCACTTGGTGAAATCATTTATAGTGAGGCACTGAATCATGTTTGTAAGAAAGGGAGAAATGTCAAAGGAACCTCCCAATGTTGCATAAATGATCAGGAAGCCTATCTGGAACACAACACTCTAAGCACTGCTTGTGATTCCCATCAGAAGGACTGCCTCTGACCTTGTTACCCCAGAGCCAGTCGAGTCACAGCTCCCAATGCTGTTCATGGGGAAGCCTTTCTGACCTTCCTGGCATGTTCTCTCTTCAGCTGGATTGTAAGCACAATTCCATTTCACAACTTTGCATCATCTCCTCAGAACCTAGCCAAGGGGAGAGGGAACAGCTGGGAAGGAATGATTGTGAAAAGCCCCAAGGGTTCTGCAGAGGGTCCAGAAATTCCTTTTCCTGAGTAAACTTAAGGAGCCTGAGGGTACTTTCATCAAACACAAGGACAGCATCAAAAGAGAGAAGCAAAATGCTAGTTGAGTGGTGTCACTATGTTGCAGAGGAAAAGATCTTTGTAAAAGGCTATGTTATATATATATATATCTAGCATTTGGTAGTATGACAACAGGCATGTTTACTAAAGCCTAAGAACAGATGTTCTTGATATAACAATAGGGCATAAAGTCCCATAGCAAATATATAAAGCCCCACTGTAGTTTCATAATTAAAGTACATATTTTAAAGTCCTTTCAGCTTTTAAGTCATGTCAATACTCACATGACTTAAAATTTTTTAATCTCAGTATCTAAAATGATTATTATAAATGTCAATAGATCCATTATATGAACTGAACTTATTTTTCAATTGAGGGGGCTAATGCTTTACAATGGATTCATTACATATGCAATTTCACTGTGTGTGTACCAGGCCCCAAAGTTTTCTCCTTCTCTTTCCTCTCCCTGCCTCCTCCTAGTCCTTTGCTTTGGTGCAATACGCCATTGAACTTATTTTTTAAAATAAATTTAAAAAATATTTAATTATTTGATAGAGACAGATAGAGAAAAATCAAAAGGGGAAAAGGAAATAGAGAGGGAAAGAGAATCAGAGACACCTGCAGCACTACTTCACTTCTTATGAAGCTTCACCCCTCCAGATAGGGAATGGGGCCTTGAACCTGGGTTCTTGCACATTGTAGCATGTGTATTCTACCAGATAAGCCACTCTTGGCCTCATGAATTTATTTTTGAGAGTAGCATTTATCTTATAATCATAACAGTTCATTTAAATAAAAAAAATACTGTTACCAGTGCTTACCATTCCCAGAGATAGGAAGCAATCCTTCTCCTCTTTATCTTGACTCTTAGCAAGAAGAAGGAATGAATTTTATTGCTGCTTTATCATTTACAAGTTGAGTATTATTGTGGCAGTTTTCCATCTCTCTCTCCCTGTGCAATTACAGCTACAAAATGGAGACACTATAAGAATCTTGAGAATTAAGAATTAAATGGAATAATATGTGTAAAGTACTTAGAAATACGCTGGAACATAGCAAGTGCTCAGGAAATGCTAGCTATAGTAATCTTTATAATCACCATCATTATTCATGAAAATTCAGGTTAGTCAAAGATGCAGTGATTTACAGATTTCAATTTTTTTGTTTGAATATTTCATATAAAGTCTGATTGTTAAGTTTACATAATTTAAAGTACCATCTAATTTGAAAATGTACAGGAAACATTCAGTACTCTACACTTTGGTTTGGCAGGAGAGTCATAAATGTATTGAGTTACTATTATTATTTCAAATCCCCCTCCCCCCAAAAAATTCAAATTATTTTTTCAAGTGTAATGATGTCTTAATTTTTGCAGATTAAAAAATCTCAATGATTAAAGTTAGTTGATACTCATATTTGCAATAAAAATGTTGTTTAATATTTAATTCTAATATGCCAGTAGAGTCTTTTATTTTTTTATCTATTATTTTATTTGTTGCTCTTTGTTTATTCAAAGAAAACATGGAAATGTTTGTATAATAAAGTAGAATGCTTCAAACCTTTGAAAACAGAGGAAGTCAGAAACAACATTTGTGAAACTCAATCTCATGCTTGTTATATAGTAGAGTATTAAATTCTCAAGTTTTATTTGATGTTTCTTAGCAAAATGTGTGAAATATTTAGAAATCAGAAAATTTGTGGGCAATATTTATAAATGTATATAAATAGTTATAGAAGTGATAGTCATCCCTGGGCAGACAACTTCACCAATGTGTCTTGGAACTCTACCTCTCCAGAGCCTTACCCCACTAGGGAAAGAGCGATACAGGTTGGGGGTATAGATCAGCCTTCAACACCCATGTCCAGTGGAGAGGCAACTATAGAAGCCAGACCTTCCACCTTCAGCACCCCCCAAAGAATGCCGATCATTACTTCCAGAGAAGGAAAAATATTAGGGTAAGAACACTCTGAACTCCAGTTCCATCAAGACCTTAAGAATTGGAGAGAGAAGAGGAAAAAGAAAGGACATTCAGAAGTAGTAATAAGTGTAGAAATGAAGGGAAGAAACCATAGAAAAACAACATAGAAAAAAATGGACAAATATAGATAGTTATAGACATTTTCACGTGAATTTAATTTTCAAGCAAATATAGTTATTTAATACAGTTAGATAATTGAGCAAAAAAACCATACATAATATGTTAATGTTTATAAAATTTTTCTAATTTTCTATTACATATCCAGTATATGAATAGTCACAATGGAAGCTTCTTTATTATGCTTTCAGAATGTACATTAATAGAAATCTTAGATTGCTATTTCATCACCTAGATTTTTAAAATTAATCCACTAGACAATATACTAATGTTTTCATAATATATTTTAATATTTGACAACTGTAGATGAATTCTACAGATATAGATGGTTGTAGAATTTATGTATATTCATATATAAATATGTGAATTATAGTTATAAAATAAACAATATATGTATATATAATACTATATATTATATGATAATGGTATAACATTCTCATATTGCCTTGTAAGGAGGAAAAGGAACAACTGGAATTCAAATCTAAATCTATGTGACAAACTATAACATGAAAAATAAGACTAGAAGAATCTTAAAAGTGTACAGAATCCCCTCTTCAAACAGTAAAAAATTGGCAATATACCCAATTAATTATATATTATATATTAATTGCTTTAGAAATACCCATTTTCAAATAAAATAATTAAATCACTTTTCAGAGTTTAGCATGTGCAGGCTGAAAATGAAGGATTTGGATGAGAGGGCCCTAGTGGAAAACAAATTTAACTATTACCATATGAACATCATTGCCTGAACAGTGATGATGCCAAATGGCTGAGCAAAAGGTATTGGAAATAATCTGTAACAACTTTTGTAAAAATGTTTTGGCATGAAAGTGAAGAGCAATTTCAATCTGAAATAGTGAAAAGCATGAGTGAAAATATAATTAGTATCTGTAAAAAGTGAATAATAGAGTGCTTTGCATTAAATGACCTTTGACGATATACTAGTTCTTAAATTTGCCATACATGTAACCTAACTTAAAAGAGGAAAAATCAATTGCTTGTTTTTCGTTCCTGCTGGGGGCCCCGTCACTGACACAGAAATATCCAACTTTAACTATTGCCTCACAAGCCAAGCCTGACTGAGGAATATAGTCACCATGCCTGCTTACAAATGTGTTTAAATATTATTTTTAAAAATTCTATTAGTTTTTTAAAAATTTATTTCTTTATTGGGAAATTAATGTTTTATATTCAACAGTAAATAAAATAGTTTGTACATGCATAACATTCCCCAGTTTCCCATATAACAATACAACCCCCACTAGGTCCTCTGTCACCCTTCATGGACCTGTATTCTCCCCACCCACACACCCCAGAGTCTTTTACTTTGGTGCAATACACCAATTCCATTTCAGGTTCTACTTGTGTTTTCTTTTCTGATCTTGTTTTTCAACTTCTGCCTGAGAGTGAGATCATCCCATATTCGTCCTTCTGTTTCTGACTTATTTCACTCAACATGATTTTTTCAAGGTCCATCCAAGATCGCCTGAAAACGGTGAAGTCACCATTTTTTATAGCTGAGTAGTATTCCATTGTGTATATATACCACAGCTTGCTCAGCCACTCATCTGTTGTTGGACACCTGGGTTGCTTCCAGGTTTTAGCTATTAAAAATTGGGCTGCCAAGAACATATGTATACACAGATCTTTTTGGATGGATGTGTTGAGTTCCTTAGGCTATATCCCCAGGAGAGGAATTGCAGGGTCATAGGGTAGGTCCATTTCTAGCCTTCTATTCGTATATGTGCTTTAGAATTATTTATACTAAGTAAATATTTTTTATTTCTATTCTGTTCGAATTATACTGTTCCCTACATATGAACTCTAATACTGGCAAAGAAACTTTTTGTCATTGTTTGTCTGCTCAGATATGACTGTATATATATTATGCAGGAGTTCTTTTCTCTATCCCTGTATAATAGATAACATTTAAGAAATAGGTTGGATATTTGGGGTACATTTATTAGGGTTTGGTTACTAGGCTCGTACATAAGTGTTAGTGTGTTTACAAACTATCAGGGAAATAAATCATGAAAACAGTGGCTTCTTAATCCAATGTCTACAATTGTTGTGTACATATGTACAATGGAATACTTCTCAAATACAAGAAACCATGGAATTTTTCTCTTTTGTTACAACTTGAATGAAACTTGAAGAAAATCATATTAAGTTAAATAAGTCTGAAGGGGGTGAGTGAATACCAGATGATCTCATTCATATGTGGTGAGATGAAAAAAAGAAAGGAAGGAAGGAAGGGAGGAAGGAAGGAAGAAAGGAAAGAAGGAAGGAAGGAAGGAAGGAAGGAAGGAAGGAAGGAAGGAAGGGAGGGAGGGAAGAAGGAAGAGAGGAAGGAAGGGAATGGAGGGAGAAAGGAAGGGAGGGAGGAAGTAAGGGAGGGAGGAAGAAAGGGAAGGGAGGGAGGAAGGAAGGAAGGGAAGGGAGAGAGGAAGGTAAGGGAGGGAGGGAGGAAGGAAAGAAGTTAGGTAGGGAGGAAGAAAGGGTGAGATCTGGTCTGTTGCAGCAGATCAAAGAACTCTCAATGAAGGAGGAGGAAGGATACTAAAGAGAGGGTTGGGGACTGCATAACTACAGAGGATTTGAGAGGATGAGTTGACATGAGGTGTGCCCTGTTGATACCATGGGGAGATGTGGAACTGTGCACCTGTGACAATTGTCCTGTAAATCAACATTTCTCCCCACAAGTGATCTATTAATCATCAAAAACAAATTGTGACTAGGCTATACTGCCAGAGATTCCAATTGGGAGATTATAGGGTAGAGTTTTCTTTCTTTGGGGGGGGGGCTTTCAAGTCTTCATTTGTAAGGATAACACATTATTTTGCAGATGGTCTGGTCTGAGTATTGTCTGTGAAGAAACACTGTCCAAAGTATTATGCCTGTGACTGTAGCATCAAGCATCAGATTGTGGATGGTTTCATGTATAGACCTAACTCACATAAAGGCACTTTCCTACACACACACACACACACACACCACTTTATACTTTAAAAATATTACATCAAATTAAAGAAAAAATTAAAAAATTGTCTGAAGTTACTAAATATGTAGTTTTTTCCACTGTAAAGAATTAATCCCCTCAAGAAAAGATGCCATTTTTTTCAAAATATAAAGATACCCAGCAACCTAAGAACAGAATTTTTATTTATTTAAGTTGATAATACTACATGATTTATACATTATGTGATAATTACAAAGAAGGCATGTTTTGTAATGAAAATAAACATTAAATAAAGTAATCATTAGTTAATTATCTAGCTTGATAAAAATTTAATGAAAATTTATAAATAGAAAAAAGTAGCCAAGATTTAAGTGATTACAGTGTGCAAAACCTGATTCTCTGTTCAGTTGTGTATTCATCTCAGAGTATCAGAGGTTGATAAAGTCTATGAATGCTCTTCAGTACTTCTTAATGATTTAATTACTTTTGAACTTGATTTTCCTTTATTTATACTCCAATCTTTTAGCTAATTTGCCTCCAATATTTCCACATGGAATTTCTCCTCTTGTAGTCAGGCATTGGCACACCTAGTTAAATGCATAAGCACTTGGATTCAAGTCCCTGGTCCCCATTAGCAGAGGGAAGCTTCATGAGTAGTAACACAGGTCTGCAAGTGTCTTTCTTTCTACTTCCCCTTCCCCTCTCAATTTCTCTTTGTCCTATGAAATAAAATATTTTAAAAAGAAATGTCTTTCTCTCCTCCTCTCTGTCTTCCCCTCCTCTCTACATTTCTCTCTGTCCTATCCAACAATGACAACAACAATAATAACTACAACAATAAAAAAAAAAAAACAAGGGCAACAAAAGGGAATAAATAAATAAATAATAAAAAAAAATATTTAAAAAAAAAAAAGAAATGAAAAGAATTTCTCCCCTCAAGATTTATAAAATTGTGTCTTATCTTACCTCAAAACTACCACCACCTGGAATTTAAAATACAAAGGTTGAAGTCATGAAAATTCCCCTATTAAAATTCAGGGGTTTTTTGCTTTTATTTTTGGCAAGGAACCTATACAGCAGTCCCTGTGACCAGACACTCTCTCAGTACTAACAGTACTGCATTGGCACATACTCTCTGAGATATCTAATAAATCTGCCCCTGTACCTCAGGTTCAATGCGTTATCCCTGTGTTTATCTGAAGGAATTGCTTCTCTTATAGTTCCTCTTTGCTACTATTATTTTTAATAGATTACAAGGGCTTTGAGTCTGTGGGGTTTTTGGTTTTTTTTTTTTTTTTGAGGGACTCTATTCAAATATTCTCTTACAAATGAATTGTGAAGTCAGATTAGAATAATTTCTCTACTAATAAGAATATTTTATTCACTGAGAACTTTTTCCTTATGTATTTTAAAATTTCTGAAGATTAAACCATGTGGTAGCTCTACTTAGTTCATTTGTTTTCCAGTTCGGTCCTTGAGCATGTGTGATTTTATCACTTCCAGGTCATCATTTCGTTCAGGTTAACATTGATGGAGAGGGCGAGGGAAAGAAGGAGAAAGAAGGAGAGAGGAAGAGAGAGAGATAAGGAGACAGAAAGAGATAAAGAGACACCAGAGCACTTGAACTCCCCCTGGTGCCATCACTTTCTGGGCTGTATGTATGGCAGGGCCTATGCTGGCTTCCTGGCCCTTCTGCTTTCAGTCTGAGTGTGTAAGGTGCTCAGACTATCTCCTTCCAATTAATGAAAACAACCATTCAAAGGGTCTGAAAATGAGCGTAAAAGCCTACAGGACATGAGGAATTACTCAAGAAAATCTACAAGAATAATAAGAGTCAGGGATATTTGAATTCCCTTCTTAGCTCTGTCCTCAGTGAGACGGAAATTCCATTCCAGACTGGAGGCAAGAATATAGCACTCCCTCTCATTCCAGCTCAGGCTCAGAGTGATTTTCCTAGCAGAGGTGGGGCACCAGCTTTTTCCATCCCACACTTACCCCCAAGACTAAATAGTTATCGTGTATAATTAAAGAAAATATTTTTAAAAGGAAAAAAATAGCATATATGTCCAGTCGGGTGAGATCTTTTCTGCCAGTCGCATCCTACTGAAGAAGCAGAGACTCAGTCTGGGGTAAAGGAATATTGAGGTTACTAAAGACTGTCCTAGACCTGTGAGGTTAGGGTCCCAAGCTTGGAGAAGCAGATCAGAACTCAAGCCTTGGCCTTCCACCTCCTACCTCCCACTAAGCACTCAGCTACTAAAGCAGTGAATTTGCTCTTTGAATTTTATTTGTAGAGATTAATGATGTATTCTTTTTTAATTTTTGGTAATTAATAGTATGGTACAAGATGGCAAGATTATAATGTATAATTCCATACCACACCCATCACCTTCCCAGCTCACAATGATAACCACCATAATTCTCACAAGTCTTACAGTTTTCTGGCTATTGTTTTGTTTTTGGAAAGTTCATGTGAATCAACTCTCTAGATTCCACGTATGAGTGAAACCATCTAGTAGTTGTCTTTCATCTCTTTACATATTTTGCTAAGCACAGTCACTTCCAGTACCATCCATTTTGTGCCAAATGCCACAATATCATCTTTTTCGATTAAAGAGTAGTATTTCATGAAATATATATCCCATAATTTCTTTAGTTACTCATCAGTTGATGGTCATTTAGGCTGCTTCCACCCTTTAGCTATTGTGAATAATGCAGCTATGAATAGAAGGGTGCATATATTCCTTCTAATTAGTGTTTGAGTAATGACATATTATTTTATTATTTCTGATAAAAGAATATATAATTCCTAAAAGGACAATCAACATACATAAACCAGTTTTATATGAGCTGTGGAAGGACGTAGGTACACATAAGTTTAAGAAGGCATATCTAGCAATATTCTCTAAGAAAGGAGAAGCCATTCTAAGTCTTCCACACAGCAGAAATTCAGTACTGGAGTTTGTTGAAATATGAGATAGTAGAACTGAGAAGTCAGACAAGGATCTTTTTAGGGCAACTCAGAGATGAGGCATAGAACAAAGCTCTTAGTATCCAAATGGATAGAAAAACAACAGGAAGACATGATTTATTTTTTATTGTTATTTATTTACTTTTTAGGAAGACATGATTTCTGTAAGAACACAGGAACAGTAGCATTTGGTCTGAGAAGTGCTATTTTAAGTTGAAAGAAGAAATAAATAGTAATTTCAGTAATAAAAAAATCAGGGGTTTTGGTCCCCTCACCTGGAAAATATTAATCAACCTAAATTTTGTGCATATTTCCTAGTCTTGTGGGAAACGATTCATTGAAGTTTTCTGATGATGGAAGTGACATAGGGGAAATGATGTCGGTATGCTTTTAGGTATTTTATTATTTTATTTCCTTGCCTTTGCTGATGACGTTTCTGATCTCAGAGAAAGATCAGATTGTGTCAGCCACTGGGAACACAGAGAGAAAAGTTTGATCAACTAAACTTGGGAGGCCAGAAAGATAGTGATATCGTTAGTAAAGGAAGAGACACTGGGAAGACAAGTACAGATACAGGAGGAAGCCAGTTCTGAATACAGTCATAGGAGTGATGACACTGCAAGACATCCAATGACTTAAAAAAGTGATACAGTTTATTTTCCTGATGTGATAGAGTCGCTTGTAGATGGTTAATAAGTGAAGTTAGAGATATGGACACGGTCAGGATATATTTTTCAAGATTTAGAGTTATGGAATGCCATAATTTTAGAGCAGTAACTGAATATAAAATGGGATTGATTTCACCTAATACGATAATCATACATTTCCCCTCTGAAGTCTGAGAAGATTGTCATCTATCATAGATTCTCATATAGATTGTTCTTAGAACACAATAGTTACTTAAACTATTAAGTTGTCTGAAAAGTCTCGACATATTTTTCTATGCAAAAATGCATCATGGCTTTTCCAACAGTCTGATATTTACTTGTTAGTTTTTTTTTTTCCTTTTCTTTCAGGTAAAGAGACAGAGAATATATGTCAGCCAAATTTCCTTCAATGGGGGGGAGGGGCGCAGGCTTGAACCTGGGTTATACACAGGGTAAAACAGTGCATAATCTAAATGAGCTATAATACTAGCCTCTAAACTATTTAATGATGATGAGATTATTAGATATATTTGGATCTGAGCAGCAAAGATGGTTTTGGGGTTCCATTTAAGCACTTATTCTACTTCCTCTGATTTGTGAACTTGTAGATGTTGAATTTGATATGTAAAACAAAGACCAATCTATTTTGGGCTAATGCTCATTTATATACATTAGAAAAAGACATTTTGGCATGGGTGGTTATGGCAGACACTGCTGGCCCCCAGGACCTCTGTCCCTCTACCCCCTTCTCATTACCATATCAGTACAAGTTCTCAGTCAACACCTGTATCTCTTGGTAGGCTGATGCCCTCTAACTTTCAGACTCCACTCTCTACCCACACAGAGATCTAAAAAATGCCTCAGAATTTACCCTTCCAGCTTCACCATATGGATAGTATGTAAGCAATATCTGGTCAGAATGGAATTTTAATCCAGTCCTGTTGCCATTTGACTTTGAGAAATGAGTCATGCTATCCCCAGAGCTCTCTCTCCTGTAAAATGGAGCCAAGGTTCTCCATGGCCCTTAGCTTGTAGGGTCCCCTTGCATGGCTTCCTCCCCTTCTTCATCCCATTTTCCTACTCTCCTAAATGATTTTTCTAAGTACTTTCTAACAAAACACTGTCATGTGCATTTTTATTTCAGAGTTCAAAAGCAGGTGGCCTAAGGTATATTTGTTTATTTTTACTTATTGCTTTAATAAATTACCATAAAATCAGTGACCTAAAATAAAACGAATGCATTATTTTACAGCTTGCAGGTCAGAAGTCTAAAAGGAGTTAAAATCAAGTCACTGTTAAGGACCAGTCATGGGCTAAGACCCAGGGTTTGTAAGGCTAAATGCCTTTTCCAAGTCATTCTTGAGAAGAATTTAATTTTCTTGTTCTGGTGCTGATGATTATGTTTCTCCATCTTTAAGGCCAGCCTCAGTCATTCTCCTCTTCAGCTGTCTGTTATCATTTTAAAGGATACAGATGATTATATTAGACCAACCTGGATGAGTCAGGCTAGTCTCCTCATGCTAAAGTCAACTTAGAGCAATGTAATCTTGTTTACAATCTCAATTCCTATTTTCCAGGAAAACTAATGTAGCTTCAGGTTCTGAGAATGAAGAGTGCCTTTATTCTACCATTTACTGATAGTAAACCCCGAGTCTGAAAGATTTAAGGTAAGAAATATCAATCAGACTCTTTTTTTCAGATCAAACATTTTCCTACTCAGCTGAAAACAACGGTCAGTTTCTGCCTTTTTAGAGAACCAGAGTTTCAGGAAAAGCCATCTTAAGATGAATTACATCTGTCTCTAACTTGTGTGGTCATCTTGACTGTTAATTATTTGTGTCCTTGGCTAATTTAATACAGAATTCAATCTAATTGGTTTGCATCTGGATAGGGTGGAGTAGTTTCTTCTTGCCAGTCATGGAGACAACACAAAAGATCATAATATCATCAGTGATGCAATGGTAATGCACTATTTTTTTAACTTGGAAATTGAGAATGCAAAGCATGACTGAAGCTTCTTAGCTAGAGAACACCATTTCTTTTTTTTAATGGATGAATTTTATTTAGTTAAATCAACCATTTTTATTTATGTTTTTATCAAACTCTTTGCAGTTATTTGTTTTATTAATTTTAACCAGCATAGGCATGAACTCAGAAACAAAGTCATAATTAGACCAATAATATGTTTATTACTTGTGTTATCAGTAAATTCACTTATAAATTATAAACCATTTTCTGTCCCACTGACCAGGAAGTGACCATGCCAACTATTTAAGGATATTCAATATGAAGTTTGGTGGTAGGTAGTATACCCTCTAATCTTACAATCTTGTAAACCACTATTAAATATAAATAAAAAATGACTTGTAAGAAAAAATTCAAAGTATTCAAGGATTAGACAAATTCATGTCTAAGGGGTTGTCTTGCTCTATGTTTTAGTGTTTTAATTATATCAGCACTATGAAACTAGGTTTGAGGTAATTCTCTCACATTATGACTCCACCAAGTCATTGCCATCAGGGAAGAAAAGGAGAAAGAATCTATGGCCAGAGCTGGCCACATTATCATCAATGAAATAAAAAAATAAACTGATAAGGGACAAAATTCTGAGTCATGTTACCAAGGAAACTTTTAGGTTTCCAGGAAAATTAGAAAAACTCCTTGGGAGACTCTAGTAAGGTTCAGAGTCATGAATTAATTAAGTGCTTATGTGAAATAGGGGTTTAGAAGCCATAGAGAGATGTTTAAATAGGCTTATGCTATTTTCTTTGAAGCCAAAAAAGGAGACACTAGAATTGTTTGTCATATCTGAACTGTTGCTGAGAAACTAAGAAAGGTATTTCCAAAGTCGGATGCCAGCAAGCACTGAAAAACCTTGGGGGCTCCTTGCCAAGACTGTAAGCTCCATTTGTCACAGAGCCTGTGCAGTACAGCGTTTCTTCTAAATTTATCTTCTCCATTTGTTTTTGTCATGGGATTATAAACAATGTGAGGTTAGATGCATGAAATTGCTATGTGTGTTACTTCTTTAGGCTCTGTCAGTAGCAGCTTTGTTTAATATCAACTGCATTGTTGAGATCTATGAGGACTCCTATCATTAGATCCTAAAGCATTGAGGGTTGGGTATAGTATTTTGTTCCTTCCTGTGTGCTCCTAATTGTCCTACTCAGTGGCTAGTGCATACTAAATGTTATATCAACACCTATTGGAATGAATGAATGAATGAATGAATGAATGGGATACATGAATAACTAGAGCAAAATCCATGTAGAAGTCTTGCTTTAATGTTTTCTGAAACATGATATTGACCAGATATGGCAAATAAAATCATATGAACTTGTTTATACATTATTATTCTTTCAATATAAAAATGGTAATTTCTTATATCCAATTAAGTAGATGGATAGTTGTTCACATGTCTTTGCTTCCCTTAAGTGTCATATTCAGAATAGATCGTGATTTATCATGGCTCTTTTTAGGACCTGGATGTGTTTGTCCATCTTATTAGGTCTAGTCCTTAAAATAACATAGTGGTCAGGATTTTAAAATGGTTTCCAATATACCCAACCTTGGTGTACTTTTTGTGTATTATCTCTCAAACCATTAATCTCATAGATTTTACTTATGTTATTAAATCTTCTTATATTCATCTTGAATCAGGAAGTGTAAGACAACTACTGGGTGGTTTCATGCTCCTGTGGAATATAAATAACTGAAGTGAATTTTCAAATAAAAGCATAATAGTAATAATCAAACTGACTCTCAAACTGAAAAGTATGGAACTGTTGGAAGAAATAGAGAGCAGAAGGGGGGGTGATAGAGGAGTGTCTTTGATAAAACAATACTAGAACTTTGGTGTTGGGAATGTTCTGTTGTACACATACACACACATGCAAAACAACACATAAAATCTTATAAATCATGTTAAATTAATTTTAAAAGAATTGATAACTAAAAATAATTTGTTATGTGGGAGATTCTCCATTGCTGGCTTTGCAGACAGAGGGACAATATGCAAGGTATATAGATAACTTTTAGGTACTAACAATGACTTCAGTCTAACCCTATTTGGAAATAAGAATCTCTTTTCTTTTCTTTTCTTTTCTTTCTTCCTTTTTTTTTTTTTTTTTTTTTGCCCTAAACCCTCCAGCCTTTAAAGATCACCCTTCCTTTAACAAACAAATGAAAGGACTTTAATATGTCTCCCACATCCTGTGGGAGATTCAGGGCCTCCCCAATATTTATAAGGGTTTCCTGGATGGAGGGAGTAAGCTCTAGTCTCCTGCTCTTTTTCTCAGAATTCTTGATCCTTTCAAGTGTTTCTGCCTCCAGAATCTGCTAGGAAACATCTCTCAGCATTCCTCATAGAATGTAAGAGCATGTATGTCCCCCCACCCACCCATCTACAGTCCCCAAAGGGACACATAAATCAAACTAGGCACAATAAACTTACTTTAAAGGGCTGAGTGATAATACTAATAATAGTAATTATTATTATTTTTAATAAAGCATCTGGTGACCAAAGAGGGTCAACCTACCAAAGTAGAGTTGGGAAATAGCTGAAAATTCACAGAGAGGCATGGCTCTCTGCATTCCTGCTCCTGTGAGCCACCCCCCCCCCCCAAATGTAGGTCCCAACTCCTACCTTCCATTTCTCTTTCTTTTCAATACCAGTTCCATTAAGCACATGAGGGAGTGATGAAGCTGAAGGGTTGTCATTCCACACCTGAAGTCTCTGGTCACAGTCTGAAGTGAAGCATGCTGGGGTGGCACTCCTTGCGTTGATTAGGTTGCACTCTGCAGATGCAATATTATTTGATTTGAATTGAGAGCAGCATGCAGGAAATTGAGCCCCACCCTAAGGTTCCAGGACTGGGGGAAATATAGGCTCTATAGTGGAAATGTGAGGTTCCTGCTGTCTTAGGGCTCAAGAAGACAATGGATAGTTATTGTTATCATCACAATATTTGGTAGTTGGGTTAACTTTGAAAAGTCGCTTTGTTAGGGTTTGCTGTATACTACCCAGCATCTTGTATATAGCTGTGCTACCAGTTGCTTCTGTTCTCCCTGGTCTAGGCTTTTGAAAGAGTCAACATATCAAAGACAGCCTATGTATTAAAAAGACTCCATCTGTTTTTTAAGAAGTTCTAGACATATGATCAATTTTCCCCCTCATATTAATTAAATAGTAGGTTATGTATTTACACTTTAATAGGAATGTACATAAACACTATTCCCACCACCTACCCCCACTCCCCCACCCGCCCCGCCATACCAGGAAGCCCAATGGCCACCCTTCCCTTCACCACAGGGTTTTTACTTTGGTGCCCTACTCTCGATTTAATCAGGTCCTGCTTTTAGTTTCCCTTTCTGTTCTTCTTTCTCAACTTCTGTTGATGACTGGGGACATCCCATACTCATCTTTATCTTTCTGACTTAGCTCACTTAACATAATTCCTTCTTGCTCCATCCAAGATGGGTCAGATAAGGTGGGTTCATTGTTCTTAATAGCTGCATAGTATTCCACTGTGTATATGTACCACAGCTTTCTCAGCCACTCATCTGCTGTTGGGCACCTTGGTTGCTTCAAGGTTTTAGCTATTATGAACTGTGCTGCTATGAACATAGATGTACACATATCTTTTTGATTGAGCATTATGGAATCCTTGGGGTATATGCCCAGAAGAGGAATTACTGGGTCATATGGAAGGTCTATGTCTAACCTTGTGAGAGTTCTCCAGACTGCTCTCCAGAGAGGCTGGACCAATTTACATTCCCACCAGCAATGCAGAAGGGTTCCTCTGTCCCCACAGCCTCTCCAACAAGTTCACTTTCGGTGGCTTCACAGTGGTAGGCTGATAGCATTTATGGTGGGGTGGAACTCTTTACACATGGAACCTGGTAAATATTTCAATCTACAAATCAGCTTTTGCCACTCCCCCCACCAAAATAAATAAAGAAATAAAAGAGACTGAATGTTGATCCATGCAGCTCTAACATATGGATACCTTGCCCCATGGAAGGGGTATAGCCAGGAAAAAAAAAAAAAAAGCCAGTCCAGAATCCTTTAAGGTTGTGACTCTAAGAATGTGTTACATTTTAGAATCAGATAGTTTCAATGGTAGGGTTTTTTGTTTGTTTGTTTGTTTGTTTCCTAGGTGATTTAATGTATAGAGTAAATTGTAGGCTGATGCTTGTTAAACTCACCCTTTATCAAAAATTAGTGTACATGAAAATTGCCTGTTTGTGTTTTTGTAAAAAAAAAAAAAAGTTTTAAAGATCTATTGAGATAAAGCAGGGGGAGAGAAATTCAGAGCAGATGCAATGCCAGGGTTCAAACTCAGGACCTCATGCTTCCAAGTCCAGAACTCTACCACTGTGCCAACTCCCAGAATGGTACCTGGATATATTTTTTTCTATTTTCTTTTCCTTTTCCTTTTTTTTTAAATAACATTTTCCTCTTTATTGGGGGATTAATATTTTACAGTCACCAGTAAATACAACAGTTTGTACATGCATAACATTTCTCAGTTTCAACACAAGTATAAGTATTCTGCCAACATCTATGTGCTTTGAAGAAGACTTAACCACAGATGAAAATACACACCCAGCTGACACCTAAGAGAAACCTCAGTCTGGCGAGAACTGAGCCACTAGAATATAATAAGAAGAATCCTAAGTTAGAGGAAAAAGAAACTTTAAAAATTTCACCTGGTGGAGCAAGCATCACATCACTGTTTCATTGCTTGTAAAGCTTCCCCTGTGAAGGTGGGCAAAAGATTGAGTTGCAACCTCATATGTGGTCAAGTGTGTGCTCTACTGGGTGAGCTATGACCCAACCGCCCCCCAACACACAAACACATGGTTTCTTATAAAGGCTCACGTTTCCTCTAACTTATGATTCTTTTGATTACTCTATAGTGGTTCAAATGGTTGTGTTATTATTTTTATGATTTACTGATAGTTGCTATATATGTGCTGGATGAATCATTGCAGCTCGAGTTATCTGGTCCTCACCAAAAGTGGGATCTCTATAAGTTCTCCTCAAATGTAATCAGATGTGATTTTTCTTGATTCTATTTGCATTTCTGAATATTTTTAAAATCTGTTAATGAGATATCCAGACACATGCAGTGCCGGGGACCTAACCTCAGAACCAGATATTTACAAGGCCTATACATCTGCACTGCACCACCTCCTGGCTGACACTACTTGAAATTTTGTTTGCAGTTATCTAAGTAGCATTTTTGTTATTGCAGTTTTTTTAACTAAAAAAAATATTTATAAAATAGAAAATATTGAAAAAATCATAGATAGGATAAGAGGGGTAAAATTCCACACATTTCCCACCACCAAAGTTCCGTATCCCATCCCCTCCCCTGATAGCTTTCTTATTCTTTATCCCTTTGGGAGTATGGACCCAGAATCCTTATGGGGGTGACAGAAGGCGTAAGGTCTGGCTTGTATAATTGCTTCTCCCCTGGACATGGACATTGGCAACTCCCAGCTTGTTTGTATCTTTCCTTAATGTGACTTTCTTTCCTAAATTTTGATTTTTCTTCTTACATTTTTGTCTTTCTGAAAATTTCTCTTTTTAAATATATATATATTTATAAAATGGAAACACTGACAAGACCATAGGATAACAGGGGTACAATTCGCACTACCAGAGCTCTGACTCACATCCCCTCCCCTGTTAGCTTTCCTATTCTTTAGTCCTCTGGGAGTATGGTCCCAGGGTCACTATGGGGTGCAGAAGGTGGGAGGTCTGGCTTCTGTAATTGCTTCCCCGCTGAACATGGGTGTTGGCAAGGGACATTTTTTTTTAAAGAGTTTGCTGCTCCAAAGTTATTTCTTGATTTTGTGTAATTTATCTTTGAAAGCTGTATAGTGTTTTCCTCACCTTTGGGTAACACACTGATGCCCAGGCAGAATAATTTTACGATTTTCTTTTCTGTTTCCACAGGCATCTACTTTTGTGATATGTATTTGTAATCTGCATTTTACTTATGCTTCAGTGATGTATCTCTTTCCAATCTAAGTTTCATACAGATTGCCCTGTTATTACTACTTCGACTGAAACTAGTTTTTTTGATATCAGGATGCAGAGGGAGGTGGGTCAAAAAAAAAGGACAGTGTTGAATATATATAAATATACATATACATATATATAATTCTGGGGAGCCAATAGTGGATAAAAACAAGATGGAAGAGAAAAAGCATAAAAACATTGCTTGGTATCATCAGAGAGCTGTGACCTAAAGCCTTGTTCAGCAAGTCTTTCGAACACTAACAAAAATAGTTACAATGATAAGGAAATTGTCCTCATGGCAAGGGAAGGGACACTTCTATTGAGACCACTTGCTAAAGCAATTCCAAGAGCAAATTAAGGGGCCCATTTCACTGTTCTCATTCCTCCTCACATGTTTCTTTCTTGGATATTATATTATATTACTTTCAAAGAAAAGGAATGAGAACTTACACTCTACTATATTTAGCTGGGTATTCATACAAGAACTTGTGGAATTTTTAGTTTGTATTACACCTTTGAGACAAAAACGATATCAAATATTTGTAATAGTCTGTTTCAAGAGTTTTTAGATTTCCTGACTTAAAATGCAGTATGTATTGCATCTTGAATAAAATCTTCAGTCCGAGCAATACTTATTAAAGGAGATGGGGCTAATATATTTATCACTATTACACCATCTAAGTTAGATAGACAAGGATTAAAGTGTTAAGTACCATAGACTTGGTAAGTAAGAAAAATGAAAAAAAAATTTAATATTTCTTGAATCCTGATGTGTATGTATGTAATGAAGAAAATTACTTCAAGGGGAGGTAGATAAGTTAAATTAGTTAACATAGTAAGAACAATTGGTACAGAGTTATCACTAAATAACTAGGAGCAATTATAATTATTATTCTAGATAAAGATGTTGGATGAAATCAAACTGTGATAGTGACTATCTTAACATTTCATTGCAGAATGCTACCTTCCATGACACTTGGGTTGAAACTATAGCAACTCTCCTACAAAGGTAAAATTATTTTGCTGTGATACAAAAATATGGTTAACAATTATACTTGTGTTCTAAGGCTTTGATATCTGAGGGTCCAGCTTACTGGGAACAAAGTTTTGTTCATGGAAGTATTTGCCAGCTGGTGGCATGCAATCTTTTGTCTTGTCTATACCCTGACCTTTCAGCTTTATAACTTCCAAATGTTTATGTAATGAGAACTGCCCTTTTGAAATTGACACAGTGATTAACATTGAAAATGAGCACTGAGAATTTTCTCTATTATTATAGACTGGATCTGAGCATACATCTGTCCAGCAAAATTCTTCTAAGCAAGCAGACACACATTACTTTGCTGGTATTGAAAAAAAAAGTGAAGGTGACATCTATACTGTTTAGTAATTTTTCTCTCCGTCTGTTTATTTAATGGTGTGATTTAAGTTGGCAAATGCTACATTCACATTGATACTACTCCTAAGCTATCTTTCAGATACTTAGCTTTTAAATAGTTGCATCCAAGGCCTTTTTGATATATAAATTTCTTGTAAATTCCAATTTACTAAAAAAAAAAAAAAAAAAAAAAAAAAAAAACCTTTGAGAGGAGAACTACAATCAAAGCAGAACCCGCCCTACTCTAGGCTAACAGTTGCTCTTGCCAACATCTGCCAGTTCCATCAGCATTTCCCAGACTCCACAGAAGGTTGTTCTAGACCCATTTCTCACTTCCAGTCATGTGTTTATATATCCTTCTTGTTACCTGAATAAAGTTGCAACTATTAAAAAAATCCTTCTCAAATCCCAGCCACCACATGGAAACACCATGCAAAATGAAGTTGCAGGAGGAATGAAACAGTATTGTGATCTCACCTCAGTCTCTTTCTCCCTCTCTTTTTCTCATCCTCCATCTTTGATAGAATCCACTGGGAGTAGTAGAATCTTGGTGGTGAGAGGGAGAGAGAAAGAGACAGAGAGAGATATGCAAACTGTGTTTTATATCCTATGAGACAGGGAAATGGGAAGCTTCCATTTGATGAAAATGTCTCCAACTGCTTCTACACCCCTTCTAATGCACATTAACTTCCATCTCTTTTCTTATGGAAATAAGTCTGACTGGCAGGGAGGGACAGCCTAAATCTTGGCCTTTTTGTTTTGTCTTGTTTTGCATTCCGTCTTCATTTGCTAGGGCTGATAGAAGAAAATAACACAAGCTCAGTGGATGCAGCAAGAGAACTCAATCTCTTACCATTCTGGAACCTGGAAGTCAGTGTAAAAGTGCAAGAAGGTTTGAGTGTTTTTAAGCCAGTCCTGGACTTGCACTTGGCTGTCTTCTCCCTGTGTCCTCTGGCAACCTTTCCTCTGCTAAATCACACCCCTCCTGCTTCTCTTACTAAGGACACCAGTCTTAAAACCCCACCCTAATGATATCATGTAAACTGTGTTACCTCCTTCAATCTCCTACCTCCTACTCCCAACTGCCATCAAACTAGGGGGTTAGAACTTAATATTTCTGACTTAGCTCACTTAACATAATTCCTTGAATCAACCATGGTAGAGAATGTTCCATCCTCTGAAGGGAGGTGGGACAACATATTCAATGCTACACCTAAGGAAGATGGATCCTGAAGTTGGGGCAGCTTAGAACGTTCCTACTCATGACCACAGAATGTGAATTCAGACCTACAGGGATGCAGAGGTCACATAAGTTTCTAAGCTGAATATGGGCCCCAGGTCATGTCAGATCGATGGGGTTTACAGTCAACAATATCTATACACATTTCCCATATTGGGGAGCTACTTTCTTCCCTGATCCAGCTTTCTGGTCCTTTATGCAGCCATGACATCATCTCCCCAGACAATAACTTGGATCCACCTGCATTTCAGATTAAAAAAAAAAAAGCCTAGTATAGCCTCAGGCCCTTCGGAATATAACTAAAATATGCCTACTAGCCATCTACAAAACAGAGCGCCCCCCACCCCCGCCAACTCTTCATCTGCACTGTTCCAGGCTTTAGGTTCATAATTAGTCAACAATTTGTTTGGCTCTATATGTTAACTCTTTTCAGCCACCACATTCCAGATGCTAGCACAATGCCAACTAGACTTCCCTGGACAGACAACCCCACCAATGTGTCCTGAGCTCCGCTTCCCCAGAGACCTGCCCCACTAGGAAAGAGAGAGGCAGGCTGGGAGTATGGATCTACCTGTCAATGCCCATGTTTAGCAGGGAAGCATTTACAGAAGCCAGACCTTCCACCTTCTGCATCCTACAATGACCTTGGGTCAATACTCATAGCGGGTTAAAGAATAGGAAAGCTATCAGGGGATGGGATGGGATATGGAGTTCTGGTGGTGGGAATTGTATGGAGTTGTACCCCTCTTGGTTTTGTCAATGTTTCCTTCTTATAAAAAAAATAAAATAAAAAAAAGAACTTAAGAATTCAACAAACAGGAATTCATTGCATGGCAGCATTTATTTTTCTGCTGGTGACTTTTATTAGTGCTCCAAGCTGGGTGCCACCACATAGCCTCTGATTCTACCTTAACACTCTGCTTCAAGGTGTCTTGTCTCCCTGATTCCCCCTTCTTCCTTCTCTTGATTCTGTATAGCATGGAAAGGCTGTGATATAGCTCTCAGGCTTTCTTCTCTCTTTGCATGACCTTCTTTAAGCAGAACCATTGCTTGAGCTTTTTAGGCCTGACTAATTAAAGGAAAACAGCAAGACTTGAGAGATTGGTAACTGGTGATTGGTAACCCTGAGAGGTCTTCCTTTATTTTCTTCTTTCAGTAAAGTCAGGCCTCTGCTCTTGAACCAGTCCCTGGCACAACAAGATGTATGCTCTGACCAGATAAGCTATCTCCCATTCCCCAGAAACGTTTCTTAATTTGGCACAAATTCCACTGGATTCAGTAGCTATTGCTATTACTTTATGTAGTAATAATCAAATAATTTCAGAATAAAAATGAAATACTGTAACACACATATAATAAGGAATTAATTGACTTAATAAATAATTATAGCAATGCAATATATACTAATTAGATGTTGTGGTTTCTGATAATAATAAAACTAAATAATAGATAAATAAGGGCTATAGCATTTATTTAGTTTTTTTATTGTTTGTTTTACTAAAGCACTGCTCAGCTCTGCTAATGGTGCCAGGAATTGAACCTTGGACCTCAGAGGCTCAGGTGTGGAAGTCTTTTTGTATAGACATTATGCTATCTCCCTCAATTTCAATATTTACTTACTAAATTGTTACTATATGTCAAATATTATCAGAAAAGAAGACTAAATTTTCTCCTGCAATAACCATAAAAAAGCGATGACAATCTTAAATATTACAAATGGAAACATGTTTTTCAAGGTCACCCACACATGTCATGAATGTTAAAGCTAGATATGAACACAGCTATGACTTCCAAAATTATACTTTGTCTGCTATTCTGTTGTAGGAATGGTAATTGGATGAAAAGAAACTAAGATAAAGAAATAAGTGCAAAAGAAACAACAACAGCAAAATATTTCTCAGTACTTTATAAATCTCAGTACTTTATGATATATTTGCTGAGTAATCTATCTTCAACAACACTACTATAATACACGTTGATTCACATAATACGTATTCTCATAGAAGAAAATATTAGTCCATGCCATGATTACTTGCTGTATGTAGTTTTCCTTTATAAAAGCAACAGGCTTCTTTACATTGAGTAGTCTTATTTGTTGCATAGTCATTTACTTCTTTATACACCAAATCTACACAGAAAATGAAGTCCTGGCAGGGGTAACTTTATACAAGTAGAGCCAATATAGACTATTGCAGTTTTTCCCCATGTCCAAATATCTATTAACTTGGAGAAAATCTGGATTATCTGGTACTGAATGTGCAAAACGAGTTTAGCTTTCCATGCTGGATAATTGAATGCACCCTTGGATCAGCCTATCAAGGTTTAATTGAAATACAAATCCAATAATAATTGGCATAGAACTCCAGCCCCAAAGAGGGCACAAATATTCTAAGCTTTAGCTAATGGACAGAGGCAAATGGAGACTTCTGCTTATATTCAGGGTATCTATGGCTTACATTAGTCATTCCAAAAATATGGTGTAAAATTTATAAACATTAATTACTTAGTGACAATTATCTGGTAACCACTTTGCTCAGCAAATGAGACTAGAAAAATAAAATGTTTTAAGGGCAACTTTAGCATTTTAGGTTTCTCTATGTTGTTTCATCATACAGCATATATGTATATTTAACCAAAGTGCTGCTCAGTTCTGGTATATGGTTGTGTGCAGGATTGAACCTAGGACCTCTGATGCCTCAAGCATGAAAATCACTTGTATAACCATTATAGTATTTCCTCTGCTCCCATCATACAGTACTAATATAGTAGCAGGCACATAGCAATTGTTCAATAATTTTTTCTTTTCTTTTAAATATTTTATGTATTAATGAAAGCTACAGCAGGAGAGAGAAAGAATCTGATATTATTCTGGTATATGCTGCTGGGGATCAAACTTAGGACCTCATACTTGAGAGTCCAGTGCTTTATCTACTGCACTACCTCCCAGACCACATAATTGTTTTCTTGTATGTATGAGTAATTAATTTTTGAAGGAAATGTATTAGATGAGAGGTATAATATCATAAAAGCATTCACCATCAAAGTCATCTTAGTTGATTAAAAATAGTCAGCCCATATCTGAAACCTTGGAAAAACTACTGTAGTTTCCAATGGAAATAATGGGAATATAGAACTCCTGTGGTGGGAACAGTGCAGAATTGTACCCCTGTTATCTTATAATTCTGTAAGTCAATATTAAATCACAAATAAAGTTTTTCTTAAAGAAAGGGTAAAAAAATAAAAAGGGTTGCTTACTGAATAAAAGGCTGTTTATCAGATAATACTACAATTGCCTTTGTTAACATATTCACCAGTTCACTGGTGTAGAATTACCAAAATTAATTGACATATAAAAATTCATGTAACATTGCCTGAACCTCTTAGAAGATCTAAAATCTGGGATGTTTATTTCTGAAATATTTGGGGGAGTATTATTAATGGATCGTCTCAAGTGCTCATTAAGCTAAAAGATACAAATAGACTTGGTAAGTCAAAATGACAAAATTACAGACATGAACAAATTAGTGATTGTTAGAGGCTGGAGATAGAAGGGGGGATTGTGAGTGATGGTATCATCTTTGTGATGCAAGAAAAATTCTGTGACTTAATTGTGCTGGCAGTTAGGACCCAGCACAGGAATAGCAAGGTGTGGACACAGACACACTGTGTCTATATTAATATCTGGTCTTGAAATTGTTCTGTAGTTATAAAGATATAATTACTTGAGGGAGCTGGGAGAATGATTCACAGGACCACTCAGTGTTTTTTACTGTTTCGTGTGAATCTGTAATTATTTCAAAGTGAAAGTGTAAGGAATGATTGATCAGAGATAATCTTGATTTGTATGATCATTATGTGCCCCCCCTACAACTTACATTGAAATGTTTCTATAATTCTAGTTTGAATAATGCTATTCACAAGCTGTACTGGGCTTTTGACAAGCAGTTGCAGGTAGCATATCAATTCTGCTAATGCATTGTCTATTCTTGTTCTAAAGCGATGAACACATGGCTTTTAATCTGATATTTTTCTCCAGAGGGCAGAATTTCTCAAGTGTTTTGGTTGAAACAGTGTTGTGACACTTGCTCATTTCTTTCTTGCATCTAGGGTTCAGTATATTATACCAGTATAATAATAAAAGTATGAAATATTAGTTGCCTTGCTTTTATAGTTTCTCTGGGATGTTAAAGTGTACTTCAGATCACATATCAATGTTCTGTTATTTGTAAATTCTTTCATGTGTGTATGTGCACATATATATATATATGTATATATATGTATAAATATCACTTAGGTGAATAGTGTAGGTCTACCTCATCATGCATAAATAATACATCAAGACACATTGTTGGCATTTAAGTATTTATGTATAAAAGTGAAGTGAATCCTTTCTTGCTTATCTATCTTTGTCATTGTTAGGCTTCCTCCACAGGCAAGTATTCCACCTCATTGCTTCAATTTTCTTTTCCTTACAACCTGGAAAAATTAAAATTTTAGCATTTATTTCCATTTGTATTTTCTAGTTTATGAACTGTCCAGTTGTAATGATTTGATTTTTTTTTTTTATAATTTCATTGTATTTTCCCCAGTTATTGAAGGAGTTGCTTCTAACTATGTAGAGCTTCTGTAATACATGTTACAAATATTCCTTCCTAGTGTAGCTTCCACAGGAAGAGACATAATGGTATATTTGAGATTCTGAAAAAAAGAAAAAAAACCTAGTGATCATGCTAGCAAGCCTGGTGTTACCTGAGTCACAGATAATAAGAAGGAACAAAACTGAAAGCGTATCAGAGGTAAAATAACATAGGCTATGATTCTGGTTTTTATTTTAAAGGAAAGAGTTTTCTGTGTTTTTGGTTAAGAATATGGATGAGATAAAGTATGAGGAGGATGGTGGCTTTTTATAATTGAGGTTTATTTAAAAAAAAAACACTTCTTCGGAGAATCTAGGACTGTCAGCAAAGAAAAATGAACATAGTGAAGTATTTTAAAATTTTCTATTGTTTGTCATTAATGTGAATATAGTGATTACTATTAACATTTCTGACAGAGAAGACTAAAGGCTGGTGAGGCCAAATGATTATTTCAGCACCACACCCAACTGTCTCTAAGCTAGATCTCATTTGGGCCCTGCCTTCCAGTGTGACTATGTCAACACAAGCAGACAGTGAGCTCACAGTGCAAATCTAGCCAGGGGAGTGAGCCTGTAACAGATCAAAACACTAGGAGCATTAGCAACAAAATTCATTCTGCATTGGGTTACTCTCATGGGACTCATATCATGAGCATGCGATTAATGTACTGAAGTCCAAAAAGACTTGGTTACAATAGCAGTTGCACGGACTAGATTTTGAGAAACAGTATTATCCTCATTAAAGAGCTAGTCTGCCAGAATTTACGTGCTGTTTTTCAGAATAAAGTAATCTACAAGTTTCATGTTCACAAGCAGGCACATAAATACCAGCTGATTGACTAACAGATAAAAGACCCCCATAAACAGATAAACACTTACAAGGGAACTGTGATGATATATGTAAAGAGGTAATATCAGATGTATGTGTATAAACTAAATATTACATATAAAGGAAACACAGAAAAATGCAAAAAAATGCCTTCCTAAATAGTGAGTTTCTGAATAGTAAACAAAATCCAGCAGTCATTAAAGTACCTCAAGTCAAAGTGTTATAAAGTAACGATTAATATTTCCACAAAATGGATGCTCTTCAAATCTGTTTTTAGAGCTTTGCATTTTTATTCAGCTTATCAATTTGTAAATAACAAAGAGGTGATATATAGCACAGAGAGCATTGGATGCTCAAGCATGAAGTCCTAAATTCAATCTGGGCACCACATATGCCAGAATAATATTCATTCTCTGTCTCAGTCTCATCTCTACCTCTCTCTCCCCTCTATTTTTTTTCTCTCTCTAGTAAGTAAACCTTTAAAAATAATGAAGATAGTGTTGTAGTAAATATGGCATGCTATTTCTTCAAAAGGAAAAACAGCAGGTTCTTTAATAACATCACCTCAATTGAACGTTGATGAGAAAAAAATGATTCACAGCCATGGCCATTATCTGTGTGATATTTGCATGTTGTTCCTGTCTGTGTGTGTTTCCTCCAAGTACAACAATTACCTGCCACATTGTAGAGATGTACATGCTAACTTCATTGTTGGGGCTCAATTGGCTCAGTATGAGCTAGTCTGTGTTTGTCCCCTTTTATGGGAGGCTTCCTGGACCAGGGTTGGTGCACACCTTTCATGCTCAGTAACCAGGATTGATGGCTCTGGCCACCTGTGATCCTAAACTGAAATGTTGGCTGGAAAATAAGTGTGTGAATACAAGTCATTTGTGAATATTAAAATTCTTTTGGTCTTTATTCAGAAGTTTGTAGATTTTATTTTGTGAATTTTTTTGGTGATTCTTTTTATACCTAGAGTTAGATTATGGTCAAATTGGTTCATTGTATGTGGTTTAACTTCAAGTTACAGTTTCTAAAAAACTTATTGGCAGCGTTAGCTTTATATAAGAAAACAGCTGAGACAAAACCAAACATAAAAGAGTGTTCATTTGTTTAATTCTTTGCTGTCATCCTCATTATGCTGTAGCTTCATTAAATATTCACACCTAAATGAGCATATTCCTAACATGAGCATATTCTGAGTTATTAAATAAAATGTAGCAACACTTTGACTAACAATTAAATTGTACATGGAGTAACTGTGACTACTAAACTCTTCTGTTAATCTTTGGCATGACGTCTATACTCAGTGGAACATGAAGGGATGCTGTTTCCAAGCTCTAAAATTAGAATAAAACTCAGCGATGAGGTTTACAGTCAACAATATCTATACACCTTTCCCATATCTGGGAACTACTCTTTTCCCTGATCCAGCTTTCTGGTCCTTTATACAGCCATGACATCATCTCCCCAGACAATAACTTGGATCCACCTGCATTTCAGATTTCAGCCTCAGGCAAAAAAACAAAAACAAAACTAGTATAGCCACAGGCCCTTTGGAATATAACTAAAATATACTTAAATATGCCTACTAGCCATCTACCCCCCGCCAACTCTTCATCTGTACTATTCCAGCCTTTAAGTTCATGATTAGTCAACAAGGTTTTTGGCTCTATATGTTAACTCTCTTTTCAGCCACCAGGTTCCAGATGCTAGCATAATGCCAACCAAACTTCCATGGACAGACAACCCCACCAATGTGTTCTGAAGCACTGATCCCCCAGAGCCCTGCCTCACTAGGGAAAGAGAGAGTCAGGTTGGGAGTATGGATCAACCAGTCAACACCCAAGTTCAGGGGGTTGCAATTACAAAAAACAGACCTTTCAGCTTCTGCATCCAAGGGTTAAAGAACAGGAAAGCTATCAGGTGATGGGATGGGATATAGAGTTCTGGTGGTGGGAATTGTGTGGAGTTGGAACCCTCTTATCCTATGTTTTTGTCAATGCTTCCTTTTTATAAATAAAAAAATAAAAAATCTCAGTGATAAATTTCCACTAAAGAGGTTGATTTTCAACCCCAAAGATATAAATGCTCATTATAAACACCTAAGTGTTTTATATCTAAGTCTCTTAGATATTTCAGAGAAGACCCCACATCAGAGAGATCTGTGTTCCACATTGAAATGACTTTAATGCTTTTCAGCCACCAAATCACAGATGCTACCACAATGCCAACCTGACTTTCCTGGGCAGATGACCTCACCAATGTGTCCTGGCACCCCACCTCCCCAGAGTCCTACCCCACAAGGGAAAGATAGAAATAGGCTGGGGGTATAGATTGACCTGTCAATGCCCATGTTCAACAGAGAAGCAATTACAGAAGCCAGACCTTCTATCTTCTGCTCACCATAAAGCTCTTTGGGCCATTCTCCTGGAAGGATAAAGAATAGGAAAGCTTGGTGGGGGTAAAGAGCATAACGGTTGTGCAAAGAGACTCCCATGCCTGAGGCTCCAAAGTCCCAGGTTCAATCCCACATGCCACCATAAGCCAGAGCTGAGCAGTGCTCTGGTAAAAAAAAAAAAAAAAGAAAAAAGAAAAAAGAAAAAAAAGCTTCCAATGGAGTGGACGGGATGCAGAACTCTGGTTGGAGAATTGTGTGGAATTGTAAGCCTTATCCCACAATCTTGTCAATCATTATTAAATAATATATAAATAAATGAACTAATTCAGAGGATTGACAAAATAAGTCAGTTAGGAAATATTTTGGTTTGCTGTTTAGATGACCAAAATGTTTGAATACAGCATTGAAGGAAACTCTGGTGTTGTGATCTGTCTCTTTCTCTCTCCACTCCTAACATATATATGTATATATGTGTGTGTGTGTATACATGTATATGTATATGTATATGTATATGTATATGTATATGTATATGTATATGTATATGTATATGTATATGTATATGTATATGTATATGTATATGTATATGTATATGTATATGTATATGTATATGTATATATATATATTCAGTACTTGCAAGGACCTAGGTTTGAGCCCCCGCTCCCCACCAACAGGGGAAATGCTCCACGAATGGTGAAGCAGTTCTGAAGATGTCTCTCTCTCTCTTTCCCTATCTCCTCCTCTCTTAATTTTCTTCTGTCCTATCTAATAAAATTTTAAAAAGTCAGATCAGAATGATAAAGTCTGGGAGACAACTCCCCTCAATACACACATACACATATACACAAATGCCAAAAAATATAGATATATGTATAACTCTGACGTGAAACTAACCTAACTCAACACATCTCTTTTAAGAGATTAAATTATGAGATGCACAGACTATTTATCCTTTTAGAAGAGCATCATTTTGAAAACATTTTTTGTTGACAAACATTACTCCCTATTCCACCTAACTTCTTTTTTCTTTTATTTTCAATGGCAGTTAAAAGAAAATTTTGTGTTTCACATTTCCTTTTGATTACTACTATAGTTTTAATATTTAGAAAACACTAAACATACCTAATTTAGTTTTTCTTTCCCACAATAGTACATTCTTTGTTATCGTTGAGAGTTTGGAAATACAATTAACATTTCAGTGGCTGCAAAATAAATTTTACAAGATCAATAACCATTGGTAGTCTTATAAAAATCACTGTGTGTTTACATTAAGTGCTTGAATTTTTTTTTTACTTTTATCACAATTTTATGAACTAAGTCCTATAACTATTCCATTTATATAGTAGTAAGGTAATGTTCAGAGACATTGATATCAGAAGGCTAATAAGAGGTGGACACAAAGTTCATAAAGATTGAGGTGTCTGAAATCAGAACATTATTGATTCCCCGGCATTCCAGTGCACTAGAAATCCTAGAAATAACACTTCTCCTTCACCTCCTTCTCCACTTCCATCTTCACCTCCTCCTTCTCCTCCTTTTCTTCCTCCTCTTTTTTCTTCTTCATGTTCCCATTCTCATTCTTGTCCTCCTTCCATTCTTCCTTTTCTTCTCATGAATGAGAGATATGCAGATTGAGAACAAAAGAGAGAGCAGTACACTATCCAGGTGACTTATGATGGTGCCAGAGATTGAAACTTTGAACCCTCAGGCATGACAGCATAAACCACTATGACATCTCCTCAGCCATAAAAACAATACTTTAAATTCTTGTAGAAACAGTAGATTCACTAATAGATTCCAAGAATATGGCAAATGAACTTACATCATGTAGTGTCATGGAAGGTAAGGAGCTGTGCCAAGTTCTGGGGCGAGCGAGAGCCAGTGTTCCATCTCTCTCATTTTTCTCATTCTTCTCATCTCCTTATGCTTATTTGTAAAAAACCAAATAAGAATTCACAAAATGTTAAGTGAAGACTTGGCTATATTAAGAATATGTACAGCCTATTGCATTCATAGATTTTCCATATATTGCCGTTGTTTGTTTACTTTTTATTCCTTTTCCTTTCTTTCTTTCTTTTTTTTTTTGCCTCCTGGGGCACAGTGCCTATACTACAAATCCACTGCTCCTGGAAGCCACTTTTCCCCCCATTTTTTTGCCCTTGTTGTTGTCATTATTGTTGCCGTTGATATTGTTGTTGTTGGATAGGACAGAGAGAAATCGAGAGAGGAGGGGAGACAGAAAGGGGAGAGACAGAGAGAGGGAGAGAAAGATAGACACCTGCAGACCTACTTCACCACTTCTAAAGCGGCTCCCCTGCAGGTGGGAAGCCAGGGGCTCCAATGGATCCTTGAGCTGAGCCTTGCGCTTTGCACCACGTGGCTTAATCCGCTGTGCTACTGTACAACCCGGTTTACATTTTTCTATTTCAGTAGGTAAAAATGTCACAGCCCTTATATTTGTGATTGAGACTATAGCAGATACACCTTTACGTTTTTACTCATCAGAAGAAGCACATGATATTAAAGATGCGTTAAAATTAGCAAGCAATGCAAAAAATGAATGTCAAATTCCTAGAGACATAACAGTTTGGTTTTTTTTTTTTTTTGTCTTTTCATAAACCCATAGTATTCTTATCCAAGAATAACATTGTTTTCTTTTTACTAACCCTTTCTTAACTCAATAAGTTATTTCATTTTTCTTCATACAGGTCAAGATTTTCTGTGAATTATTCTTATGTACCATTTTTTTATTGATGCTGATATATTCTTATTATAGTATTCCTTGTCTATTGTAGTTTTCATCAATAACCATGCAGAGTATGGGATTTTACACTAAATATAAGTTAATACACCTGTTTGTTACTGCATATGAATGCTAGCAAAAGAAAAGAGCTTCCTGATTCAGAAAAAGAACTTATTGGGGCTGGAGAGATAGCATAATGGTTATGCAAAAAAGACTTCCATGCTTGAGGCTCAGAGGTCCCAGTTTTAATCCCCAGCACCATCATAAACTAGAGCTGATCAGCAAGTCCCTGACTAAAATAAAAAATAATAAAAATCTAAGAAGAACATTGTTCATAATAAAAAACAGTAATCACAGTCTCAAAATTTATGTTTTCCTATGCTAAAGCAATGGAATAGATACACAGAGATATTTGCAGAAGTATAACCCTAGATTGAGATATTCTCCACATGAATAGTGACCACAAATTAACCTGCTCTGCATGGGTAGAGATGTTATCCCTCAAAGCTACTTGCTGCAAGCACAAATCTGAGAAATATCCAACAGAAAAATATGCAAGTCATGGCCTTGCATTCTTGACAAATTCCAGCAAGATTGTGCAGGAACATGGCTCTAATGAAAAATTGTCTCACAGTGTATATATTGGAATGCTATTAGCTTTTAAATACTTGTCTTGCATGCAATATCTATTGAATTTTTACTTTGAATGTCTTTTTAATATAATTTTTGATAAGGTAAAATCATATATATATATATATATATATATATATATATCATATTGAGTCTCAGGCATGAAAATTTGTTGCTATCTCCCTGGATATATATTTCTAGAGACAACACAATCTAATTAGAATCTTGGGTAGAGCATCAGAGATAGTATACAATTCAAGTGATTTTGAAACTTTGTCCCTGTGATGGTGCTATGCTAAGAGCTGCTTCGTCATTAGAATCTGCTTTTCTTTAGTCAGGAACATTCACTGCAACAATTTGTCTAGAAACGGAGTTGTTTAGAGCAAAAAGATTTGTCCCAGAAGAAGAAAACCAGGGTTCTACCAGTACAGATGTGAAGATGAAGATAGTCTGTCATGTCCTTGTAACAAATGATGAAAGGACAAGCGAGTGACAGTGAGAGGCATGTGAAGGGCTTGCTTTATCACCTCCCCCTGGCTGTTTCCCAGGCAGCTCTCCTGTCAGCCCACCATCATTAGTCCTTGCACATGGAGGCAATGAAGTTGTCTCTTAAAGTAAATCACTGGAGGATTTTTATAATCTCAAATAAAATTTTCTAATATTTTTTTCTAAGTTTTCCAGGTTTAAGGTCTTAATCTTTTATTATTTATGGAGCCACAGTTTTGAAGAGCAGAGGAGAAGCCACAGATAAATAGTTGGATGGTAAAATTTGTACTTTACCATGCTCTATTAAAAACCAATGAATTCTTTCTTTCTCACATTATCCCTGTTCTGTCCTTTGGTGCTGAAAAATTAATAGCATGTGGGCTTATAAGCCTTTGGTGTTGATCAGTAAAATTACAGATAAATGCATTTTAGAGATTGCAGAGGAAAGAAAGTCTGTGTGTAAATTTTCTCTTCAATAAAGACCGTAGGACTCTATGTCAACTGAACATATTTTCCAGTGTCTGTTATGGTATCAGTATAGAGAAAATTACATGCCAGAGAAACAAAAATAAATGTTTCAAACTGAAATTTTGAAAATTAGTAAGAAAAATGTTAATAATAAACATGGTGTGGGATGAAGGTCATATTCAGTTACTGCTAATGAGGATTTGATAACATTACAGATCACTGTGAATTATTCTCCTTAGAATTAATGAGGAAAAGTCTTGTCTCTATATTTATTTCTGGTATAGGTAGAATTGATTTGCATCTGCCTATTAAGACTTACATTTGGACTTGGTTAGAAAATTATGGAACCTGAAGGGATCTGACTCTTATCTAATGAAGAAAAAAAAGAAAGAAACTATACGTACTGGATATCAGTACAAAATGTAAAGTCAGAAGATGACATTGGCCACTGAGCTATTATTCTTTTATATTTATGCATCTATAAATTCCATACATGTAGGCAGGAAGAAAGAAATGACAAGCACAGCCTATAATGGGAGAATGAAATTAGAAAAGAGAGAAGAAGGATGGGAAAATGGAGGAGGGAAGTAAAAGGAGGGAAACAGATGTTAGCAGCAATGAATATAAAAGAACTTTAAAGCCTGGGAGATAGAACCATTGGTAGCACAACTGAGTTTTATATCTGAAGCACCAGAGTTCCCAAGTTCAGTCTCTGGCACCACTATAAGCTAGAGCTGAGAAGTGCTCTGGCAAAAAACGTGTGTGTGCGTGTGTGTGTGTGTGTGTGTGTGTGTGTGTGTGTGTTACATACATGTATATGGTTTTAAGTTTTTTACTACTTCCTTAAATACACCCCCCCAGTTTCTTTTAACTATGATTTTGAAGATACCGTATTCACCTTTGAAAAGAATGTGTTTTGTCTTTGGATGAGGTGCGCATTTGGACCTTCCTTCCCTGTAAGCCTGACAGCGAGCACTGTGAGGATGGCACTGCTTGTCCTGCTGTTACCAGTTACTAGGGAGCATTTTGTCATAAAAATATAGCACGGACTGATATTTCATTCTAAGATTGCTCTTTTAACTTCTTTAGGTTTTCCAATATTTAGAATTATCCTTTTAGTTGTAAAAGGGAGATGATGATTAGAACTGGAACACATTTTCAAATCACTTTTTTTTGGAAATGAAAATATATTATGAAATATGACCTGATGCTTATAGACAATGCATTAATATGAATATATATGCAGGGCTGAATGCAGTTGTAGAAAGTCTTTTTAGTGAGTGTTATTTTTTATACAAGTTCATCATGAACAGAGTAGTGTTGCTTTTTAAATACTGTCAGTTCAAGTGCTGCTTTTCAAAATAAAGAATAATGACTTTGTATCTCTTTCTCTCTCACTGTCTCTCATAGAGAGTAATGCACTGAAACATCTTCCAATGTAATGGAAGTGGGACTCAAAGCTGGAGTCATGCATATGGCAAAGTAGATGCACTCTCCAGGTAAGCTGACTGTGTTTTGTGGGTAGAGTACAAGTGCCTATAAGTCACCTCTGGCGATTTTCAAAAGTGATCCATGAACAACCTTAGAGGTAGCACAGTGGATAAATCACTGGACTCTGGAGTATGATGTCCAGAGTTCAAATCCCTGTATCACATGTGCTAGACTAATGCTCTGATTCTCTCTCTCTTCCATGCTCCCTTATTAATAAATAAATAAAACTTAAAAAAAGAAAACAAACAGACAAGTGAGGAAAATGTACATTTAAAGTAATTTAAGTACATTTAAGTAATTTAAGTTCTCATTAATATTGTATCAAAAGTCCACATGAAAATGTCTAATAGGACTTTTCTACAGAATTTAGTGTCTCCAGTGCAAATATACTTAGAAAAATGATCTGAGATGACATACAAGAATAACAGGATGATTATAAATAAAGTTAGAGAGGTCAAAAAACATATTCTTCAACAAATTGTGCTTGACAAAAAATTTATAGCAGTAACATATGACAAGGCACTCTGATTTAAGTTTAAATATAGCTCTGAGCTTCCAGATTGCCAAGTCAAATAAAAGTACATTTCTCCTTACATGACAAATCTTCTCTCTCTCTCTCTCTCTCTCTCTCTCTCTCTCTCTCTCTCTCTCACACACACACACACACACACATACACACACAGACACACACACACACACACACACACAAAAGTAGAATATCACTATGGAAATAGTATGGTAGGACTCTAGTAGAAAGAAGTCAGTTCTCAAATTATACTTTATCAATGGTATTTTCTTAGCCTTAAGGTAGAAATTCCCTAGACTTTTTGGGGTGGGGGGAGAAGAAGTAATACTGCTTCCCAGGACTACTGGGTTTATATACCTACTTGCGAACTTATGACACAGCAAGGTACACTATGAGGAAAGTAGCACCTTTGGCACTTGTGGTTCTCTGCCTTGAATAATCTTCCCTGACTCTTCTCCTTTTGTGTAACTACCAAAGCTGGAAGACAGCTTATGGCATAGAGGACAGCACTTGCCTGGCTGAGGGCTCAGATTCAACAGCCGGCACCACCATAAACCACAGCTGAGCAGGGCTCTGATGTGTGTGTGTCTGTGTGTCTGTGTGTGTGTGTGTGTGTGTGTGTGTGTGTGTGTGTGTGTGTATGTGTGTGTGTTTGTCTGTCTTTCATACAAAAGAAATGAATAAGTCTTTTGGAATCAGAGGAAGAGTTCACTAGTTAGGGTGCCTGCCTTGGCTCTTGAGCAGCTCATGTTCAAGCCCTGGCACTATGTGCGGATGCAATGGCAGTTATGGTGGTATGGTGTTTCTTCTTCTTCCTCTCTCTCTTTCTACCCTATATAAATGGGAAAAATAGCTGGGAGCAGTGATAGTACTCATGCTCTAGGCCCTAGCTCATTTAGATAAATAAATAAATAACTCTCTCATTTTAAATCCTTATCACAAGTTTCAGCTCTCTTGTGGCCAGCCTCCTAAATCTTCTCCTAACACAAGCATGGCCTGTTCCACTTTTGCCAAAGGTGATTTACTTCTCCCACACTAGACTAGAAACTTCCTGAAGGTATGGTTCATGTATTTTGATTTTTTCTTAATTTTTAAAAAATTTTAATATTTATTTTTTCCCTTTTGTTGCTCTTGTTGTTTTTATTGTTGTTGATGATGTTGATGATAATGTTGTCATTGTTAGATATGACAGAAAGAAATGGAGAGAGGAGGGGAAGACAGAGAGACACCTACAGACCTGATTCATTGCCTGTGAAGCAACTCCCCCGCGGGTGGGGAGCCAGGGGCTCAAACTGGGATCCTTAGGTCCTTGGGCTTCGCACTTAACCTGCTGTGCTACTGCCTGACTCTCGTGAATTATATTTTGTTTCTAATCTCTAACATGGTCTTTGACAAATAGTAGATGTTCACTGCATCCTTGGTGGATGAATGAGTTAATTTTCTTTTAAGAGAACTTTATTTTAATTGTTATTTACTTATTAGATAGAGACAGAGAAAATTTGAGAAGGGAAGGGGAAATAGGGAATAAGAGAGACATCGGCAGCCCTACTTCACTTGTGAAGCCTTCCCCCTAGGGATGGAAAGCAGGATCAGTGTCTTGAACCCAGGTCCTCACTGTAATCTGTGTGCTTAACCAGGTGCACTACCTACTGCCCCCAAAGAGTGAGTTAATTTAAGCTGGGAGATCTGCCCTAGTGACAAGGCTGAGGCAATTGAGTGAAGAGAAATGAGAAATGGAAAATAAGAACTGTATGTGAGGAACCTCTTCTCCGTGGCCAGATTTTTACCTGTATCCTTAAGCAGTTTCCCATCATTATCATGTCAACAAGAGTACTAATTCTCCTGAATTTGGTGGAGGACAAGAAAGGGTTTTGCTCAATCACATTGGCAAAGCTCAACCTTCATTGTACCTGAAAACTGACACTGAAGGAGAAAACCCGATACATTCTTGATACAATTCTACCTTATAAAATACATTTCTCATGGGTTCTTTTAAAATAAAGTCTTTATCAGCACTGCCTTTGAGAACGGAAATTTATATTTAGCAGGGACTGCTATTAATTAGTATGCATGGGCATAGCCTTTCTTTATTGTTTGGTCTGATATTCAGAAACTGCAAGGAAAAAATGCCTGCCATTTAATTATATTAAATCAGAACAACAGAATTCTGGCGTCAAGGGCTGTATTAGCAAATTGTGCCAATTAGAAACACACAGAAAGTACCCAGCACTTTCCTTTTGCATTAGTGGCTTTTAAATCCTACAGTGACCTAGTAACAAATACAGCTAGCATGGTATGACTGTCACATTTCTACACATTCATTTTTTTTTTTAGCTACTTTGCCTTTTAAAGAAATCATACAGTATGCTGTAGGCCTACACATAAAGTGCTTATAAAAGATAACTATATGCTCAAGAAGTAATATGAAAACACTCTTTTATAGATAATTATGAACACTTATTTTTCCCTATGGGAAGTGAGCCAAGGAGGAAAGGCATACTGTACTTTGGGAAGTCATCCATTTTTAATGCACAAAGCAGCGCCCTAGCAGACACTACAGGAAGAAAGCTCTCAGAAGCCTTGTGATTAAATGAAAAGCTAAAAGTAAAACAAAATTCTAAAATGACAATTAAAATCTATCACATGGAGCCCCATTACAACAACAACCCTAAGAACAAACAAAATGTGCTAGAAAAATAAATGTTAGCAGTCATCAAAAAACATTTAATCTTCACACAGCTCTTTCCCTAGAGATTTTCTTTTAAAAAATATCTACTGATTTTTAGGATGATGGTTTCAGAGTCAGTGGTCCTCACCATTTCAGAACCACTTTTTCTTTATTTTTTCATAAGGGCCATGATTTCATTCAGATATTTATATAGAAAGGAAGATACTCCACAGCACCAAGCTTCCCCTGGTATTACAGCACCTCCTCTGGGGTGCTGGGTCTGGGCCAACATTATACACATGGAAAGGCACATGCCCTATCTGCCGAGCTGTCTCTCTGGCTTTATGTTTGCTTTACGAGAAAGAGAAATAAGCAGAGGCTCAAACCAAGGTCCTTGAGCCTGGTAATGTGTGCGCTCAATTGGGTGCACCTCAGCTTTGCCCCCAGGTTTTTTTTTTGTTTTTAAAGAATGGATGTTTGTTTGCCTGATTTTTTTGCCATATCCATGCCATATCAGATATGAGACCAATTCTGGTGATTGCTCTGTCTTTTTTAAACTTTTTGCTTTAATGACTTTTGATTTAGGTCAAAAATTTATTAATGCATTTCATACTTTGTAATTTTCTTTTTAAAGTTGGGCATTTAGGGACTGGGAATTGGTGTACCTGGTAGAGCACATGTATTATGTGCAAGGACTCAAGTTCAAGTCTTCAGTCCCCACCTGCAATGGAAGCTGTGCAGGCACTGAAACCCAGTAATACTACTGGTGGCAAAAAAAAAAAAAAAAATTAAAGACCTGGATTTATTGCCCATAGCAGTTCATCCTGAAATAAATGATTTGTTATACTTGTGTAGATACATGTTATTATGCTAAGGCTTTATCATGGAAGATTGTGTTAATATAGTCTGAAGTTGCACTGGTTTTGCAGTTTGTTACAGAACTTGCTTCAAATCTTTCAAGTCATAGAGTGTGGATGTGTTTTCTAGAGTATTTGTCTCCATGTTTTCTCCCCAGAGAGCACAGTTCTCCAGCTGTATCCTATTGTCATAATTGCCAGATGCTTTGTTGGCATAAGTGGGGGGGGGGCTGGGTGAGGAACAGATGTTCTAGGCTATTCTGATGAAGTCTCTTTAGACAGGACAAGTCTAGGTCTTCTCAGGGCATGGTGACCTTCACTGTTGCTACTGCCATTGCTCAAACTTTGGTGCTGTGCTTAGTATATATTCCTCCCATGACCCCACCCTGAGAAAGAGACACCTGGGCTGAGGAGGCAAGATAATAGTAATGCAAAAGACTTTGATGCCTGAGGCTCTGAGGTCCCAGGCTCAATTCCCAGCATCATCATAAACCAGAGTTGAGCAGTGCTCTGGCTTTTCTGTGTCTTTCTCTGTGTATCTCCCACTCATTAAAATGAGATAAAATATCTTTAATGTATTTTTAAATATTTTATTATTTATTTATTCCCTTTTGTTGCCCTTGTTTATTATTGTAGTTATTTTTGTTATTGATGTCGTTGTTGTTGGATAGGACAGAGAGAAATGGAGGGGAAGACAGGAGGAGAGAAAGATAGACACCTGCAGACCTGCTTCACTGCCTGTGAAGTGACTCACCTGCAGGTGGGGAGCCGGGGGGCTCAAACCAGCATCCTTCAGCTGGTCCTTGCGCTTTGCGCCACCTATGCTTAACCCGCTGCGCTACCGCCCAACTTCCTCTTTAACATATTTTTTAAGTGAAAGAAAGGAGAAGAGAAAGGGATGCCTACTTTTCCCCATTTCTTTTCTTTAGTGTTAATAGATTTCCAAAAGCGCTCTGGACATGAGTTGTTTTTTCTTTTCTCTGAAGAGAGCTGCATTGCAACTATTTACTTCCGGCCTGTGGTTGCCTTTTTACTTTTTGTTTGTTTGTTTTTGCCACCAGTGTTTTGGTTGAGACTTCATGCCTACACTGTTTCACTATTCCAGTGGATTTATTTTTAGAGGGAGGAAACAAGATAGAAAAGGGAGGAGAGGGGAGAAGGAGAGGAGGTGGAGGTGGAGGAGGAGGAGCAGGAGGAAGGAGAATTAGAAGCAATGGAAAAGGAGAAGAAACACTACAGCCCACTCATGATGCTTCCTTGTTTGGCTTTTGAAATGTGGAAGAGTCACTTTGAAAACTTGATGTTTTTTTTTTTTTTTTGCTATTAAATATTTTACTTATTTTAAGCACACACACACACACACACACTTCTTAGCTCTGTCTTATAGTGGCACTAAGGACTGAACCTGGGACCTTAGAGCCTCAGGCATGAACATCTTTTGCATAACCATTATACTATCTCCACAACCCTCATGAATCTTCTTTTTGAGTGGTGCTCCCATTGGTGTCTAGAAGCTTGAGCCTAGGTCTTCATATATAGTAAATTGTGTGCTCTACAGGTAAGCTATCTCCTGGCTCCTTTTTTTTTTTTTTTTTTTTTTTTTTTTGCCTCCAGGGCTATCGCTAGGGTTCAATGCCAGCACTTCAAAACCACTGCTTTTGTGGGCATTTTTTTTTTTTATCCAATAGGACAGAGAGAAACAGGGAGAGGAGAGGAGAGGTAGATAGAAGGAAGATACTTAGAGTCCTATTTCACTGCTTGTGAAGCATCCCTCCCTTGCAGGTGGGGAGCAGGGGCTTGAACTCAGATCCCTGAGTGGGTCCTTGTGCTTAGTGCTATGGGCACTTAATCTGATGCACCACTGCTCGTCCCCCTCTGCTGGCTCCTTAATCATATCTTTTGATGAAGATTTTTTATAGGTAGTTTAATTATTATCTATGGTTCTCTCATTGGTTTTTGTTGCTATATTTTTTTGAGTCAGTGACCAATATACATGTGTTTATTGTTGAACTCTATTTTTACATCAATATATTTGTCTACTCTTAAGCCATTTCCACAGTGAGTTGGTAACTATCACTTGATTGTACCTCTTCATTCTTGTTTGACAAGTTCTTCTTGAACTTGTCTGGTATTTTATATGTAAGGGAACAGAACTGGAGTTGGGGTCAGAAGATTCATAATCTTGTATCTTTTTCAACATCACCAGTCAAGTAATAAAGCCAAAACACTTAAGCCTTTGAGTAAGTCAAAATTTTCTCTCTCTCTCTCTTTTCTTTTCTTCTTACCCATTATTTTTAACAGAATATGTAAACATTTTCTAAAACCACACTGTTCTATGTAAAGCTATAGCATTTGATATTTATAATCAGTAAAAACATATTCTTATACTCCTGAGTGTTTAAATTTGTACCTCTTTAGAAGTTTCTAATTTTTAAATTTCCAACTTTGACTTAAAGACAGAAAGAAATAGAGACAAAAAACCATAGAAGAATGACTGTTGTGTTTCAATTAAAATAAGCTCTCTTCTTCTCATCAGCCAGAATCTCTATTTATAGTCAAGCAAGAAACCCAATTAGTTATTAATTGATGTGCATTAAAATTCATTAACTCTGCATGTGAGGCCTGGGTTGTAATTAACTGTCTTTCCTACCTCTTGTTCTGAAATCTCTAGATAAAAGATCCCACTGCTAGTAAAAAAGAAGAAAACAAGTTTGCTGCCTACAGTTAGAAATGAGGCTTTCAGAACACCACACCTGACTGCCCAATGTCAGGTTATGACCAAGTAGAGCACTGTCAAATCCTGAAAACCATTATTTTAAGTCAAGCTTATCTTTGACATATCTGAGAAGAAAAAATTAGTGATAGTTTACAGTGTTCTTATTTTATGATATATGAACATTAAATTGCCCTGTGTATATGTCTTCGACCAAGTGAAAACTTAAACATTAAACCTTAAGATTCAAAATAGGGGCCAGGGAGACAGCATAGTGGTTCAACAAAAGATGTCCATGTCTGAGGTTCTAAGGCCTCAAATTCAATCCCCAGCATCACCATAAACCAGAACTGAGTAGTGTGCTGGTCGTTCTCTCTGTATTTCTCTCATTAAAATAAAATGAATTAAAGGGCCAGATGGTGGCACACCCAGGTAAGCACACAGACTGCCAGGTACAAGGACCTTGGTTTGGTCCCAGCTCCCTACCTCCAGGGGGCCCACTTCACAAGCAGCGAAACAAGTCTACAGGAGTCTTTCTCTCCCTCTCTGTCTCCCTGTCCTCTCTCAGTTCCTCTCTATCCTATCTAATAAAATTGAATAAAATAAAACAAAATATGTTTTTTTTTAAATCCAAAATATACTTCTTGAATGTAGTTTCAAATGTATACTTCAAAAGTAGTTGGTTTTAAACTGAATGTTTTGAAATAGCTATGAAAACACACGATATTAAACACCAAGAATGACTTTGAGCAAATCCAAAATTTGAAGAGAGAAATAGCAAAATGGATTACCTTACTCTGGGCCAGAGACAAGGCTCTGGCTTGCTTAGCAGCTCCTTTGCCCTTGGATTTTCGCAGAGTGACATGACTGAGGAGCAGCTGCCTCACAGGAAGCTGTTAAGGAGGTGGGAATCCTCATGCCTGCTGGTTTTCCTCAAATAACATACAGCTTGGAAACCGGTTGATAATGACTTTATAAGCTTTTTAATATATATATATATATTTATTTTTATTATTGGATAAAGACAGAGAGAAACTGAGAGGAAAGGGGGTGATAGGGAGACAGAGAGACACCTGCAACTCTGCTTCACCACTTGTGAAGTTTTCCCATTGCAGGTGGGAACAAGGGGCTTAAACCCAGATCCTTATGGGCTGTAATGTCTGTGCTTAACTAGGTATGCCATTGCCTGGCCCCTGTTGATAACATTTTTTTTGAGAATTTTTTTTTTCTTTCTCTCTGTTTTCTCTTTTTATCTACTTTAGTGTGTGTGTGCACACACGTGCACTTGTTAATCACTGTGAAAAATATAGAAACCAAAAACCATCACATTTCCCCTCACAATTCCCTGCCCTGTCTAGGATGACACTTTGCTCATAGAAAGAAGGGTAGAGAAAGGCGATGGCTGGGATGAATGTGGACACTGGAGGACACCAGGATGGAAAACACCTGTTTGTCCAAGGCATAAGTTTTGGACATGCAGGAATTGAACTGTAACTTTGATTGTTACATTGATCTGTCTTTTGAGATTTGATCCTTTATCATCTTCTTCCTCTTCCTCTTCTTTCTTCTCCAGCCTTGGGTGAGCTTTGGTACATCACCCACTGTTCCAGCCATGATGTAGAGTGCATGGACTTCAGGGTTGTTGTAGTACCCCCTTGACAAACTTAATGAGAAGCTACCCTGTGAAGGTGGAAGCCTCTCACAGGATACTGTTTCTCCTTTCTGATGCTCATAAGAATAGTTTCATTGTGAGTTGTATTGTGCCTGACAAGATCAATGATACTGAAGCAAAAAAGATTAAAATAAAATGTTATTTACATCCTCAAAAAAAAAATAGCAAAATGATTTTGTTTGTTGACACTCAGACACCTTTTCTCCACATTGTTTTAGATTCTCACCAATTATAAATAAAAGTTCCAGGATTCAGTAACTGAATACCCAATTATTATTGTTAATGTTATGCCAAATTGTTTTGAACCCCTAGTCCAACAGTTATATTAAAAGAGCAAAACTGAAACCCTCTTTTAAATTTGTGAGTATAACTTGGATTTTAGATCTGGGGTCCCTGAATATAATAGAACAGTTCCCACTGCCTCCACTTAGAAGATGAGCAAACTGGCCAGGTGGTGGCACACCTGGTTGAGCGCATATGTTACAATGCGAAAGAACCCAGGTTCGAGCCCCTGGTGCCCACCTGCAGGGGGAAAGCTTCATGAGTGGTTAAGCAGGGCTGCAGGTGTCTCTCTGTCTCTCTCCCTCTCTATCTTACCCTCCCCTCTCAATTTCTGGCTGTCTCTACCCAATAAATAAATAAAAATAATATAAAAAAATTAAAAAAGAAGAGGAAACTAAAATTCAGAGAGGTCAAGTGACTCCCTGTATGTTGATGGGGTTACTGACAGACATGGGAATAGAAATAAAGTCTGGAGATACTTCTTTAAGGATAATATATTCAGCAGGCCTCATTGGTGCATCTTAAAAGTTAGTGACTGGAAAGTTGAAAATGATCATTAGCCTCTGGATGGAACCCAAGCAGATGCTCTGATGAAGTAAAGCTTATGGCATCGAACAGAGACACAATTAACAAATACTGTTGGATTTGCCATGGAGGAAGGGAATTTTATGACTCATAACACAACTCCACAAAGGAGAACGTCGGCGGTTTCAGGTCAACTTTCATCAGTTCTTGCTTGAGACTCAGCTTGCTTAATGGGCTGAACTACCATGGGTCCTCTTGGGGCTCATTAGATAAATGACTATGGTCTTTAGACCTTGAGATTTGGAGCTGAAGCTGCTTATGTGGCAAGAGGCAGACTAGCAATGACTGCTGATATTAAAAAGCAATAGATCATAGGGATTTAAATTAGGGGAGGCAATTCCAGTTCTGAGCTGAGGACAGAGATACCATGCAAGGGATAGAATAAAAGTCTGCTGGCAATTATATTTTAATCCCAGAAACTTGAATAAGCAAAGTCATATGTAGGCTATATCTTCTCATGGACTTATCTCTCATGGACTTGACAGTGGATTCTTGGTCACACAAGGAATAGTATTATTTTTCTAACTACTGACTAAGAGATAAATGTTACATACAATAAATATTGCATTGAGTATTTGTATTTATCTTATCAGTTCAAACAATGCTATAGCCATAACCAAAATCTCACATACTGTTAGGCCAGGGTAACCTCTGAATGATTAACTCCAGCTGCCCTTGCTGTGATTACTGCTAATTCATTCATAATGCAATGTTTTACATTTGCAGTATTATCTTCAAAACTTCTAGGACTTATTGGAAATTAAATAACCAACTATATTGAAATGGGGGAAAGTCTTCGAAAACGTGATTATAGGAGACCCCAGCACAATTAAAATGATCACAAAACACAAAAAGAGAAAGGGGGAAGGAAGAATCTAATCTTAAATTGTTTTTCAGCCATCAATTCTTTATTGATTTGGCCAATCAAAGTTCAACACAAAGTTCAACCCCAGGACTAGTCTGACCCAGGTGGTACAGTTTGAGAGAGTAGAAACCCAAGCTGCCCCACATGACCTAGAGTTCATTACCAGTAAATTCTCCCTGGGGAGGCTGGAAGTGAGGAAGGGTTTGGAAGCCATTTTCTGAACACAGGGCCTGTGAAGTATGATGATACACACCGTGCATGCTCCACTGTGGCCCACACTCCACATTAAAGCTCTTATTCATTTGGAAGTGTCTTGATTCCTTTTTAAGTCAAAGCTCCCAGAATCTAACCCCTTTAGTAACAATGTAAGTATAAAAGTAAGTTAAGTCATCTTTTCTCAATCTCACAGTCTCTTAATGGGTTTCATTAATATGCTCTGCTAAGGTAAGGAAGAGAGAATGGTATTGAGCATACTGTCTACATGGACAACCTTTCAGACTTTGACTAGTTGAAAGAAATTCTGTTTGGAATAAAGGAAACAGCATAATGGCTATGCCAAAAATCTTTCATACCTGAGGATCCAAAGCCCCAGGTTCAATCCTCTCTCTCTCTCTCTCTCTCTCTCTCTCTCTCTCTCTCTCTAATAAAATGTATTGAAAGAAAGGGAGAGAGAAAGAATGAAAGGAAACATTTTTGTGTGACCTGAGAAATGGTACAGTAGTAAGAGCATTGGACTTAGTGCATGAAATCCTGAATTTGACCCCACTTCTCTCTCTCTCTCTCTCTCGCCAACAAATAAGACATTAAAAAGAGAAAAGGAAAAAAAAAGTACGTAGAAAAGTAATGAAGACCATTGTTTTTCTTGAGATACTATCAAAAGAAACTTTTCTTCCCCAGATCACAGCTCAGACTTATGGTGATGTGGGAATTGAACCTGGGACTCTGGAGTATCAGGCAAGGGTCTCATTGCATAACCATTATGTTATCTCCTCGGCCCCTAAATAGACCTCTTTTTTAAACTTTTAAAGAAAAGGTTAAGTGTTAGGGGCCAGGCAGTGGTATACCGTGTTACATAGACACATTACAGTGCACAAGGACCCAGTTTCAAACCCTCGGTCCCCACCTGTAGGGGGAAAGCTTCATGAGTGGTAAAAAAGGGCTGCAGGTGTCTCTGTCTCTCTCTGTCTCTTTCCCTCTTCCCTCTAGATGTCTAGCTATCTCTATCCGATAAATAAATAAAGATAATAAAAATAAATTAAGTTAAAAAAATAAGAGGTTAAGTGTTAATTTACTGTACTCACTGCCAATTTTCTTTTTCTTCTTTTTTTTTTTTTTTCTTTTGCTACCAGGCTTATGCATCACTCAGCTGGTCCCTGAAATCCTGAAACTTTTATACTTATATAGGGGAAAATAGAGAAAAGAGGAGGAGAGAGAGACACCTGCAACATTGCTCTACCACTTAGGAACCTTCCCCCCCATGCCTGCAGGTGGAGGCTGGTGTATTGAACCCAGGTCCTTACACATAGTAATGCTTGCACTCTCCCACCTGTGCCACTACCACAGTGGAGAGGTCAGATGGATTTAGTGACTGAAGAGAATGATCAGGACACATATCCAAGATGGAAGTGTCATCAATAGCCAAGCGAAAACAATGGCTACCATCCTCTTCTCCATCTCTGCCCTGTGTGATGACCTCAAACTCCAATTACAGCTCAAAAGCTTATGAAAATGATGACAAATGATTGACTGCTGATTCCTCTTCATTTACTTTGAAAGTCATTTGATTAAGTAAACTTTCCTCCCATGGAAGATCTATTCTATGAGAGATAATCCCAGAAGGTCACTCCATTTGGAATGTGTCAGGCACAAGTCCAGCAGGAAGGAAGAAAAAAGTAGGGGAACACATTCACTCACTCACTCACTCCGTGGTTCTTTACAGAATGAACCTGGTGCCAGTATGTGTCACTCTGACAAATCCCAGAGTAAATTCTAGAGCTTTTTAGAGATGTTTTAGAAGCTGTATCAGCCATCAGCTGTGAAGCTAAGCAGTTGAATGATTCCTTGCTTGATTTGTGGATAAACCCAGTTATTAGAACAATGAGAAGCAGCATTTTTTCCCTACCTGCATGACTCCTTAATGATTATTGGAAGACAGAGGTGTATAAGGCTTATGTTCTAGTTAGGCTATCTCCAAATGAAAATGGCTTTCCAAAGGGAAAAGACAACCCAAAGTGTCTTTTCACAATTGAGTAGTTTCACTCATTTGTGGAATATAGAGAAGTGAAGGACATGAACTTGCAAAAAAAAAAAAAAAGTAGTCAAACTTTCTCTGAGACTCTGAGAGAACTGTGGTGGTTACTAGGGGGAGGGAGGAGAGGAACAGAATGGTGATGGTGGGGTTTATTTCATAAACCATTACTAAATTATGAATAAAAATGTGGGGAAAAGAAAAAATTTATTCCAAATATTTAAAAGTATATTTTCATCCCAGCAAAGTAAACCCAACAGCTAAGGAAAAGAAGGAGAAGGAAAGGGAAAGAACCACAAGCTGTAAGTAGATGAAGGTGAAGGTTGTTCCAAATAAACAGAAAGCAGAAGCTGAACATTAAAGCCTCGAAAGTAGCAAAGTTTTCTTCCTTCTGAAATCAGTGACCCCCAAACTCTGTCATTAGTAACAATAATTAAAAGGTGCTCTAAGAGGGATTGGATGGATGATTGCCACTCAGAAGCACATTCTCATTAATTTATTACTGATTTTTAACTTTGCTTCATTAGGACAGGTCTGTTGAAGGCCATTTAGGACTCAGGGGATTTGCCTGCTCTTCACATTGCCTCCACTTTGGTTCCAGGGAAGGAGGATCATTTCAGTTTGTTGTTCTCCATGGACCTATATGGACAGGGAGCTAGAAGAAAATCTACGGCCTTGTAAATCTCCCAGTCACAGAAGTGGTCAATTTGTTTAGGATGTTCTTGGGGTTCACTGAGTAGGCTTTTAGGAGTCAGTTCTGGGAAGCAGTTGTCAGTGAAGCAAGTGTGAAGCAGCTGGTATGTCATTTCTACTTCCTATTAAGTAGAGTCTATAAATAAAATGGTAGAAGCAAGGACTTGTTGTGGAGAAATGGAAATATGCATTAGTAACCTGCCCTAGCAAAATTAGGGAACTGGACTGAGGAGTCTGAAAAACCCAGGTAATGGATGTGCCTGGCAGACAGGTACTCTAAAGAAGCTCACTAAGCAGAGACTTTTACTTTTTAGTGCTCTTACTCCACTTACTTATTCTTACTTATTCTCGTACTTCTTCTTCTTCTTTTATTTATTCTTTTTGTTGCCCCTTTTTTTTTATTTAAGAAAGGATAAATTAACAAAATCATAGGGTAGGAGGGGTACAACTCCACACAATTCCCACCACCCAATCTCCATATCCCACCCACTCCCCTGATAGCCTTCCCACTCTCCATCCCTCTGGGAGCATGGACCCAGGGTCATTGTGGGTTGCAGAAGGTAAAAGGTCTGGCTTCTGTAATTGCTTCCCCGCTGAACATGGGCGTTGACTGGTCGGTCCATACTCCCAGTCTGCCTCTCTCTTTCCCTAGTAGGGTGGGTCTCTGGGGAAGCTGAGCTCCAGGACACATTGTTGAGGTCTTCAGTCCAGGGAAGCCTGGACGGCATCCTGATGACATCTGGAACCTAGTGTCTGAAAAGAGAGTTAACATACAAAGCCAAACAAATTGTTGAGCAATCATGGCCCCAAAGCTTGGAATAGTGAAGAGGAAGTGTTAGGGGGATACTCACAGCAAACTCTAGTGTACTTCTGCTTTCAGGTATATATTTTGCAGTAGTTTATAGGTACGTGTGAACATATGCTCTCTCTCACAGAACCTGATGTATATCTAGGTTTTGGGACTTTGTTAGAAAGTGAATCACCTGGGATGGAATTAGAGTATACTATGAAAGGAAAGGTCTAACCCGAGTAATGAAGCTGAAGGGTTGTCATTCCACACGTGAAGTCTCTGGACACAGTCTGAAGTGAAGCATGTTGAGGTGGCAATCATTGTGTTGATTAGGTTGCGATCGGCAGATGCAATATTATTTGATATGGATTGGGAGAGGCATACAGGAAAGTGGGCCCTATCCAAGGGTTCCAGGACTGGGGGAAGTAGAGGCTCTATAGTGGAGATGTGAGGTTCCTGCTGTCTTAGGGTTCAAAAAGACAATGGATAGTTAATGTTATCATCACATTATTTGTTAATTGGGTTAACTTTGAAAAGTCCTTTTGTTAGGGTTTTTTGTACAGTACCCAGTATCTTGTATGTAGCTGTGCTATTGGTTTCTTCTGATCTACTTGGTCTAGGCTTTTGAGACAGTCCGCCTATCAAATACACAGCCTATATATTAAAAAGATTCAGTCTGTGTTTTAAAAAACTTCGAGACATACAATTAATTTTCCCCTTCTCATATTAATTAACTAGTGATTTATATGACTACATTTTACTAGGAGTGTACATAAACACCATTCCCACCACCAAAAGACTGTGACCCATCCCTCCCACCCACTCCCACCCCCCACTGTCCCATGAAGCTGCATGTCTACCCCTCACCACAGGGTTTTTACTTTGGTGCCCTACTTACAATTTGGTCAGGTCCTGCTTTTAGTTTCCCTTTCAGATTTTCTTAGTTAACTTCTGTTGATGAGTGGGATCATCCCATACTCATCTTTATCTTTCTGACTTAGCTCACTTAACATAATTCCTTCTAGCTCTGTCCAAGATGGGTCAGAGAAGGTGGGTTCATTGTTCTTGATAGCTTCATAGTATTCCATTGTGTATATATACCACAGCTTTCTCAGCCACTCATCTGTTGTTGGGCACCTGGGTTGCTTCCAGGTTTTAGCTATTATGAATTGTGCTGCTATGAACATAGGAGTACACACCTCTTTTTGGTTGGGTGTTATGGAGTCCTTGGGGTATAACCCCAGGAGAGGAATTACTGGATCATATGGAAGGTCCATGTCTAGTCTTCTGAGAGTTTTCCAGACTGCTCTCCACAGAGGCTGGACCAATTTACATTCCCACCAGCAATGCAAAAGGGTTCCTCTGTCCCCACAACCTCTCCAACATTTGTTGCTGCTGTCCTTTTTGATGTATGCCATTCTTACAGGAGTGAGGTGGTATCTTAGTGTTGTCTTAATTTGCATTTCTCTGACAATCAGTGACCTAGAGCAGTTTTTCATATGTTTGTTAGCCTTTTGGATCTCCTCTGAGGTGAATGTTTTGTTCATATCCTCTGCCCATTTTTGGATGGGGTCATTTGCTTTTTTGGTGCTAAGTTTGCTGAGCTCTTTATCTATTTTGGTGATTAGTTTCTTGTCTGATGTCTGGCATGTGAAGATCTTCTCCCATTCTGTGAGGGGTCTCTCTGTTTGTTTAATAGTTTCTTTGGCTGTGCAGAAGCTTTTCAATTTGATGTAGTCCCATTGGTTTGTTTCTGCTTTAGTCTTCCTTGCAATTGGGTTTGATTCATCAAAGATGTCCTTGAGGTGTAGGTGGGAAAGTGTTTTACCAATGTTTTCCTCTAAGTATTTGATTGTTTCTGGTCTGACATCCAGGTCTTTGATCCATTTGGAGTTGATTTTTGTTTCTGGTGAGATAAAGTGGTTCAATTTCATTCTTCTGCATGTTACAACCTAGTTTTCCCAGTACCCTTTATTGAAAATAGCCTCCTTTTCCCATTTAATCCTTTGGGCCCCCTTATCAAAGACTAGATGTCCATAGGTGTGGGGGTTTAGTCCTGGGCTTTCAATTCTGTTCCACTGGTCTGTGTGCCTATTTTAGTTCCAGTACCATGCTGTTTTGATGATGATGGCTTTATAATATAGTTTAAGGTCTGGGAGTGTGATGCCTCCATTTCTGTTTCTGTTCCTCAAGATGGTTTTGGCAATTCTAGGTGTTTCAGGTGTTTCCCCTTTTTTATTATTGTTATTATTGATGTCATTGTTGTTGGATAGGAAAGAGAGAAATGGAGAGAAGAGGGGAAGACAGAGAGGGGGAGAGAAAGATAGATACCTGCAGACCTGCTTCACCATCTGTGAAGTGACTCCCCTGCAGGTGGGGAGCCAGGGGCTCGAACCAGGATCCTTAAGCTGGCCGTTGTGCTTTGCACCACGTGTGCTTAACCCACTGTGCTACCACCAGACTCCCTACCATATTATTCTTATCAGCTTTCTGCCTTAAGGCAAGGCACCCAGATCTAGGTCTCTTGGCTTCCCATGGAGAGTAAAGACTTAAGCTGACAGTGTGGCTATGCCCAAGGTAATGGACACTAGGCCACCCAGGGTGTATTTACTAAAGCTTGTGGCTGTCTCCTCTAGGACAGCAAATGTCGTACCAAGTGCCCTTATCTCTATTTGAAAGGATCGACTATTTAGGAGTCTTCTGGGTGAATCTTTCTTCTCCTATCCATATAGTTTCTTTCCTCTCTGCAAAGCTACACACAAAAGGTTGTATGAAAGTAGACCTCGAGTAAATGAAAAATTGAGTAAAATGTTAGTTCATGGAAGGAATGTAATGGCCTTTTATATTATTTTCTTTGTTCTGCTGGGTGTGGAAAATCTGATCCACAATCCTCTGAAATAAGCTCCTCAATAAAGACTAGAAATTATTCAATCTACTAAGATGAAAAAATGCTCTTCTCATTAATTTGGTGGAAAGTTTGGAAATCTAGTATAGGATTTCTAGCATTTTTTTAAAAGTCTGTTAGAGAGAAGAGAACACCCAAATTGTTGGGGTAAAAATAAATGCACAAGAGGAATCCATTATCCAGTATTCACAGTGCACTGCTTACCAATAATTAACAAATCCAGATGATATTAAGAATTTAACCCCCTCCAATGAAGTAGACCACATGGAAATAGCAAAGAACTGCCAACAGCTGGCTTGTTAATATTATCTCTCTCTCCCTCTCTCTCTCTCTCTCTCTCTCTCTCTCTCCCTATCTATCTTACAAGAAAAACAAATGGGAAAACACAGAAGCCATTATACAGTTCTCTTTAAGACATACCATAAGAAGGAAAAACACCAACTGACTGAAAACATAACTGTGTCTCAGATCATAACATCGAACATAGGCTAACAGGAATATAAAATGGTATCCGTTTAGGAAGCACTAATACACTAGCAATTGATTTTACTGATTGATTTACTCTTTGGTAAATACTGAGAGAAAGATTTCTTCAAAGATGATGGCATGAGCATTTGTCTCAGTAAGTTTGCTAAATACACACTCCACTTTCAAGTCAACCTCATAGGAAGGGGTCCTTCAAATAGCAAAATGGCCACAGAGAGGTCCAATTTCACCTTGCTATTGAGGTGGGAAAAAGAATGTCAAGGGAAAGACAGAGTTAACTAGTCAAACTATAAGAAGGAGAGAAACCTCAGATAATGAAAGACCCTGAGAAAGGTAACCTCCTCTCCCCCAGTGGTACATCTTTTGCTGACCTAAACTTTCCCAGACACAGCTGTGCAGGAAAAGATAACAGTAACTATAACAGTAACTAAGGCAACCAGACCCTGAGCAATGGGTACAAGGCCCACCCCCTTAACCTTGCAGCCTCTGCTTCTGTGATAATGCTTTCTACTCTCTGCCTACACCCCCTATATAAGCTTGTACCATCCCTTTGTTCAGCATGTAGGTTTTTTTTAAGAGCATGAGCTCTTTCTGTGGCTCTTTAACGTTAATAAAGCTCCTCCTTGTTGACTCCATTGGTTGGCTCTTATTCTTGAACAGGCAACACCCCCATGCTTTTATTGTTTCATAGCTTAGTTTATTTTGAACCACTGTGAACATAGTTATTATTTATTGTTTCATAGCTTAGTTTGTTTTGAATCACTGTGAACATGCATAACTGACTAGGAAAAACGAATTCTAAATACAGATCTGATCCTTTTAAAGAACTGTTATACATTTTAGATCCACTGTGTCCCTCTCCATTCCCCCCTGGCCACACAAATCAGGGGCTTATTTCAAAGATCACTTGACCAAAAAAGTCTTCCCTTACTCTTAGACAGGGAAAGCTGCCTGACTATGTATACAGCATGTTGCCTGGATCATAATATTCATCATATGTAAGTTTCCAGGGTGCTAAGACAACATTTATCTTTGGCACAGTTCCATTCTTTTCAGTGCTCAGTGGAGTGCCTGGCACATGCAACATATTTGATCAATATTTGTTATATGAGCTAGCAAGTTAATGAATGGAAAACTTCAATTGCTCCAACATCACCCTACACCTAAATTAAGTAGAGACTATTTTCATAGATCATACTTTATGTCTATCAGTGGGAAAGACACATTTAGATACACTTTTTAAATTAGTATAACTATCCAGTTATTAAAGCCAATCTACAAATCCTGTATTAAATAAGTGTGATCTATTTTTGCAGCACCCAACTCATTGTATGTATATCACAGGTGGTGATGGCATTCTCCTTCAATTTATTTCTCATTTATTATTATGTTTTTAATTTTTATTACCACCACAGTTATTGCTGGGGCTTACACAGTGAATCCTTCACTCCCAGCAACCATTTTTTCCCCTTGTTTTTTCCTTTTCCTGAAGCTTCCCGTTCCAGGTACTGACTGAGGTCTTGAACCCACATCCTTGTGCACAGTACTGTTAGCAGTCAACCAGGTGCACCACTGTCTGGCCCATTTAGAATCGGTTTTAAACTGGGGAAGAAAGTAGTCATCATTAATCTGGAACTTTATTCTTTCGACCTTTTAATTTTAGGTACTTGAAGTAATAATTTCCCTAATCACATTAGACTATCCCCCTTCATACAGCAGTTTGTGCTGGGATTTAGGATGTTTGAATGAAACTACATGTGGAAACATTTGAGAGTTTTATAGATCATCAGATAAAATTTAAGACTTGAAATTGGTCAAAATCCAATTCTGCTAAATGGATAAGCATTGTGATTTATTACCAGATACTTTGTGTAGTAATCAAGCCATTTTAATTTAAGTATGTCTGAAACAAGTATATAAAATCCAAAATTAATGTTCACATGCTTCCGTGAATACTAAATACTTAGGTGACTTAAACAGTGAGATAAGACAAGGAAGTGAAAGATAGATTGAAAGTGCCATTAACCTTTACATGGAGTTTTACTGTTTGCAGTAGGGTGGTGCTCTTAATGTATTTTCCAGTTTTTGGAAACTCTGTTTTTGAATTGTAACAGTATAGTGAACTGAAAAACTTCTGTGAGACAGAGTATTAACTAGCTTTGTTTTGAAATAAACTTATATTTATACTTGATTGCACAAGGCTGAACTTGGACATGCATTAGGGTTCTTAAACTGGTCCTTGAGATATTTTTTTATCTAACTTAAATAACAGTTCCAATTTTGTAAATTCTTATGTAGAGATAAGTGTACATGTGATTGTTACTATTTGTTTCAGCTTCTTTCTCTCTTTTTTGCTCTTTTCCCTTTTAAACAACAACAAAGTATGGCAATTATTGGAGATAAGGATCCACAATCTTACTTTATAAGGAAAAAAATGTAAAATATCCTCTCAGTGTGTCTATTCTCAACATGTAATATTGATACAGATTCAACCTTTTCTCTCTCTCTCTTTCTCTCTCTCTCTCTCTCTCTCTCTCTATCTCTTTCTTGCCACCAGGGTCATCGTTGGGGCTCAGTGCCAGCACTACAAATTCTCAGCTCCTTGGTGGCCATTTTTTCTTTCTATATTATTTATCTATTTATTTATTTGACGGGACAGAGAGAAATTGAGAGAGAAGGGCAGAAAGAGAGGGGGAAAAGAAAGATAGCTGCAGGCCTGCTTCACTGTTGGGGAGCAGGGGCTCAAACCCGGATCCTTGTACTTGGTGATACATGCCACTCCCTGACCACCCCCTCAATGTTTTCTTTAAATGGAAATTAATAGTATTGCATGAGAAATTACTAAATTGTAAGAAGATTCTATACTAATTAAGCTAATATTCTGCATATTCAATGTCTAAGATATTTTTTTAATCAAGCATCATTCAAGCTCTGGCTTTTGGTGGTACCAGTGATTGAACCTGGAGCCTCTCACATGCATATTCCATGTACTACACTTTCATTACTTCCCCTGCCCCCAGTTTGAGATTTTACTTTTTTTTTTTAATAGAGATAGTGAGGCAGATAGTGAGAGTGAGTACTACACTACACTGAGAAAGAGAGAGAGAGAGAAGAGGAGGTCACAGCATCAAACCTTCCTCCACTGCAAAGAAACAGCATCAAACCTTTCTCCACTAAGAAAGTTGGGTCATACATACTAGTCAGCTGTTAAAAATAACAAAATAACAAATAAAATAAACAATAAAAATAACAAAGTTATCTTTGTCTCATCGTCAATGGAACTTGAAGGAATCATAATTAGGTAAGTCAAAAGTATGATGATTACCAGAGGATCTCACTTAGAGGTGGAACTGAAGAAACAAGAACAGTGGGGGGCAGGCAGTGGTGCACCTGGTTAAGCGCATATATCACAGTGCTCAGGAAGCAGGCTCAAGCCCCTGGTCCCTACCGGCAGGGAGAAAGCTTCACAAGTAGTGAAGCAGGGCTGAAGGTGTCTCTTCCCTCCTCTTTACCTCCCCCCCCCCCCTTAATTTATGTGTCTCTATTCAATAAAGAAAGAAAGAAGGAAGTAGAGAAAGAAAGACATAAAGGGAATAAGTGTGGTGTATTCCACCAAAGCAAAGGACTCTGGGGAAGAGAAGAAGGAAAAGGCTTGAGAGAGTGTAGGAGACCAAGTGCATGATGATGGAGAAAGACCCAAGTCGGGGATGGAAAAGGTGTGCTGACACTTAGTGCAGGGAAATGAGACACTGTATTCATTGTTCACCCCAATGAAGATTTGGAGAAAAAATAATGAATGAAGTTAAATGAGTACAATGTTGAAAGATATAAAAGGGAGGCCAGAGCAGCACCTTGAGTTAGGAAGGAGAGCAAAGGAAGGATAGTCAGCTTAATTTTATAGATGAAAAATGGCCACATGACTGTATCTTAACTTGCACGTTTTACAGTTATAAAGTGGCAGTACCGAGGTTCAAATATAAATGGATCTGCTGCAAAACCTGCACACTGTGCATGTCCACACAACACACCTCCTTTGAGCCAGGTCGCTAAGCATGTGAGTGAGTAACAGAGCTGGGACCTTGACAAGATGGCGCATGAGCACTGTGCTAATACCAAAAGGAGTAATTGACTCATGCTTCAGAATTAGTCTAGGGAAATGGATGGAGTGCTCTGACTTCAAGGGTCAAGGTCTTTGGTAAATTGGAAAAGTCGAGAGCTAAAGTGCTTTCAGCAGCTTTCTGAGATGTTGAAGTCACTAGCAGCATCTCTTGATGGTACCAGAAATGTCAGTGTTGGACTAGAAATCAGCTCAGAGGAGAGCAGATGATGTTTAGTCATATGATTCATATGAAGATTTTTAAGAAGACTCTCAGAAGATTTTCTAATATGAAATATTTAAGTGCTTATAGGTATATTGTCCTCCCTCATCATTTCAATTTTCACTGTGAAACATGTTCCAAGTTAAATAAAAATTCTTAGGTGAGTAATGAGGGCATTATTTTTTTTTTTAAGTAAAATATAGTTACTTAAAAGTGCCTTAGTGATTTAGTTAATGCTCACTTTGAGAGTTCTTTTCTGTGGCCTAATTTTTTTTCTTTTATTCTCACTAGCACACATCCTTTAAGTATGAAATAGTAGTGTCATTTAACAAAGAACAGGGTTCATCCACTTGGGGAGATTGAATGTTTGGGGGCTGTGTAGCTGGTGGGTGTGGAATATATCACTGGCATTTGGACAGTTGTGGCTCAAAATTTGGAGTTAAAAGGCAAGCAAAGAGTGTTTTATTACCAGTATCTAAAACAAATTTTATTGGAAACTTTTATGCTTGTGGGTTTGAGTAGTTTTTATAGTGAAGAGTTCTGAAAACTGCCATAAAATTTTGCCTTGGGGGTTATGATTACATTTGTATCTTTCCAAAACTTATATAAATAAAGAAGACAGTTTTTACTGTGAAAGCTTAAAAGGTTAGAGAGGTATTTCGTTTGTGATGAACCTTTTATAGGTTTGATGATATAGGAATTTACTCTTAAAATATCAATAAATATACAACTTTAGAGGCCTTGATTGACAAATTTCAGGGAAGTTGAAGTTTCATTCAAATGTACTTACTAAAGATAAATTAATTTATTATACTATGCAAGCCATCTAATAGTAGCTGATGCTAAAATTTTACAATTGTGGTATATAATTTATAATGTTTTCTGATGGTTAGACAGAAATGGGAGGCAGACTTTTCTTAGATGCATCTAAGCAAAGGCAAATGACTTGCTGGATAATGATGAGAAACTAAAAATTGTAAGATGAGCCCTAAGGTCCCTTTGCAAGCTGATTACTAGTTGCTTAAATTGTAAATGTGATAGTGTAAAAATAATACCTGGAAAAGTACCTCTTTCTTCCTCTTCCTCATACCAGAGGTTGTGTCAGGTAACAAGAGATTCAGTCTGAAAAGGGAAGTGGAGGAGGAGAGAGAGGGAGGGCATATTTGTGGTATAACCATCAACTATTCCATATAATTCATGACCCTCCCCTGCCGGTTTACTGCCAGGCAAGGCTTGAAGATGCAGCACTAAAGGAGGAAGTATTTCCTCCGTTCCTAAAACAAGGAAACTGAGTCTATAGAATTAGAATTCAATTCAGAGTTTCCTTGCTACCCTAAACTAGCACGTTTCCTCCTTCTATTAGCTTTTATATATCATGTAGAGGAAAAAGTGACACAAAAAGAGAGGAATGGATTGATAATTTTGCTACATAAGATATATGTCGTGAATTATAGGAAATTGGGCTTCAAAAATAACTGTTTACTTCTGGGTCAGTCAAGTAATAAATATTAAGGCTAGGTTGTGGCACATCCAGTAGAGTGCACATATTACTATACACATGGACCTGGGTTTAAGCCCCTGCTCCCCACCTTCAGGGAGGAAGCTTCTCTAGCAATAGTGCTGTGCTGCAGTGTCACCCTTTCTCTCTGTCTCCCTTTCCCTCTCATTTTCTCTCTGTATCCAAAATAAAATAGAATAGAATCTTTTTAAAAAATAAATTATTTATTGCATGTTTATCATGTGTCAAACACTATTCTGGGCTCTGTAAAAAATAGCCACTAAGTAAACAGACTGTTGCTTTAAAAAATTTTTTTTTGTTTTATTTATTTATTTATTTTCCCTTTTGTTGCCCTTGTTGTTTAACATTGTTGTGGTTATTGATGTAGTTGTTGTTGGATAGGACAGAGAGAAATGGAGAGAGGAGGGGAAGCCAGAGGGGGAGAGAAAGACAGATACCTGCAGACCTGCTTCACCATTTGTGGTGGGACTCCCCTACAGGTGGGGAGCCAGGGTCTAGAACCAGGATCCTTATGCCTGCCCTTGTGCTTTTCACCACATGCGCGCTTCACCGCTGCACCATCGCCCGACTCCCCAGACTGTTGCTTTTAGGAAGCTTTCATTCTTGTGGGAGACTGACCATACACTAAGGTCAGAAATAAAATTACAGGTCCTGATACATGTTTCACAAACATTTGAAGAGCAACACCAAATTGCTTTGGCTATGAGTGGAAGGTGCTGAAGAAGCTGAATATAGTCTAGTGAAAGCTGGCCAATAGATCTGGACTTAATCTTACAGACAGTGGCACACAACCTCAGGATATTTTCTTTTCTATTTATTAGTGATTTAATACTGATTTACAAAATTATAACAGGAGTATAACTCCACACCATTCCCACAACCAGAGTTCTATATCTCTACTCACTCCCTCCACTGGAAACTGCAGTAGTTCTCTCAAGGTCACAGATATAGGTTAACTACTATTTCTACTGCTATCTATATTTAAATATATATATTTGTCTGATATTTCCTATGGTCCTGTCTTCCTTTCTAAGTCACACCTCTACCTATTGCTACTTCCTAATGCCCTTCCTTTTTTTCTTCTCCTTTCTCTGGGTCTTGATAGAATTGGAGTTCATAGCCCTCTGATCATCTTCTGCTAACATTTCTCCCCCTCTAGGGGTACCGACCAAGATTATTTTTGGGGGTGCAGAGGTGAGATGTCTGGATTCTGTAATTGCTTCTCTGCTTGACATGGGCATTGACAGGTTGATCTATACCCCCAGCCTGTTTCTATTTTTCCCTAGTGGGGTAGGGCTTGGAGAGGTGAAGTTCTAGAATACATTGGTGAGGCCATCTACCCAGGGAACTCAGGATGTAATCAAGATGGAATCTGCAACTTGGTGGCTGAAAGGTCCTACAAAGCAGGATAAAACAATAAAACTTAACAATAAAAAGGAATTAAAAAAAATAGGAATAGAGCAGATGAGAATAGGAATCTTAGGGCAGATAGAAGCTGGGAAGTTTATTTTAGGTATGTTCCTAGGGGCTCATGACTTTAGTAATTTTTGTTTGAGCTTGCTAGCTAATATGCAGGTGGACTAGAACTATTATCTGTGTGGGGCAGGTGGTAGTGCCTACAGTACACAAGGACCCAGGTTCAAGCCCCCAGTCCCCACCTGCAGAGGGAAAGCTTTGCAAGTCGTAAAGCAGTGCTGCAGGTGTCTCTCTCTCTCTCTCTCCCTATCACCCCCTTGCCTCTCAATTTTTGGCTGTCTCTTTCCAATAAATAAATAAAGATATTTTTTAAAAAAAGAAATATTATCTGGAAGGATGTAGTCAGAGTTGAGAGTAGGGCTAGAAATCTGGGTTAGGGCAGAGTAGTTCCCAAACATTACAAAGTATATAATTACCATTAACTGTTTACCACATTGATCTGACCTGTGTAACCTCGGAGGCTCTGTCAATCTGAGCTGGCAGGCCATGGTTACAGCTGGGAACATCCTAGGATGCACTCATTTCAGGAGCAATCTTCCTAAAAATATTTTCTTAAGGGCCAACAGGTTTCTTACAAGGTAAAGCATACATGTTAGCAAGCACAAAGCCCTGGATTTGAGCCCCTGGGAGCACCTACAGGGAGAAACTTCATGAGTGGCGGAGTCATACTGCATCATCTCTCCTTCTCTCTCTCTGCTTCTCACTTTATATTTAGAATAGGAGTGAGGGACTTTTATTATGCTAAGGGCCATTTGGATATTTATTACATTATTTGTGGACCATATACAATTATCAATTTAAATTAACACTAAGGAGGAATTCCAGGGGGCATGACCACTGAGTAGCAGCGACCCAAAGAAAGGTCACACCATTTAACAACTAGATAAAGCACTGGCGAGAGGGGGTGGGAAGCAAAACAAAACAAACAAACAACACCAACAAAACAAAACAAAACAAAGCAAAACCTGGAATCGCACAATGTTTGAAAGAATTTACTGAACCACAGGTGTGTGGGTGTGTGCAGGCATTTGTAAGCAGTGCAGGACAAACTTTCAAGACAACAACTTGAACTGGGAGTCAGCTAGCATCATTTTGCTATACAAATAAAGCAGAGCACAGGATGGGTCCAAGCAGGCAGGGGGAAAAACCTGGTTGAAATTAAAACTGTGTGGCCTGCCCAGATTGTGGCAGAGGACTGTCAGAGGTTCAAATAGAGTCTGAAACAAGACAGCAAGAACTTACTCTGTCTAAACCTACCCAAGGTTATACAGAAGACTGCCCTCCCCTCAAACCATCGCATATAAACAACATAGCCACAGCGCCATCAGCTGACTGAATAGTAGAAAGCTTGCTCCCTATCTCCTCCCCTCTCAATTTTTTCCTGTTCTATCAAATAAAAGAGAGACAAAAGAGAAAGGAAGAAATAAAGAGAAAGAGACATAGAATGAAAGAAAGAGAGAAAGAAAGAAAAAAGAAAGAAAGAAAGAAAGAGAAAGAGAGAAAGGAAGGGAGATAAAGAGAGAAAGGGAGGGATACAATGGCAACCAGTAGTGGCGAATTAGTTATACAGGCAAGAAGCCACAGCAATAACCTTGGTGACATAAATAAATAAATAGGAAAAAAAATCTGTAACAATCAGCTTTTCCCCTGAGCAAAATCTTTAAAAACTAACACAAAAAGCATCAAAATAAGTTGTAAAATGGACAATATTTTGCTATTTTGTTTTCACTTTCCTCCTCTTCATTTTAATTCTTTTACTCACTGTATTTCCCTATGGGTTATTTATTTACATTAGCTTCTGTTTCTCTCTTTATCTCATCCACAATGATGAGATAAAAAAAAAGTATTTTTGAGATGTCCAACCTTTCCATTCCTTTAAAAATAACTCTCGGGGTGGATGGTGGCACAGCCTGATGAGCACCATGTCACAAAGGACAAGGACCAGGTTTAAGCCCTCAGTCCAAATCCACAGGTCTAAAGCTTCACAAATAGTGAAACAGTGCTATAATATCTCTCTGTTCCTATCTTCATTTTCCCTCTTGATTTCACTGTCTCTACCCAAGAAAAAAAGTAAATAAACAGACTATTTAAAAAAATGAAAATAAAGAGGGTCAGGCGGTAGCACAAGAGGTTAAGCACACATAGTGTGAAAGGACCTGCACAATGATCCCAGTTCAAGCCCCTGGCTCCCCATCTGCAAGGGGCTTGCTTCACAAGTGGTGAAGTAGGTCTGCAGGTGTCTATATTTCTCTCCCCTCTTTGTCTCCCCCTCCTCTCTCAATTTCTTTCTGTCCTATCCAACAACAACAACAGCAACTATAATGGGGAAAAATGAAAATAAAAATAACTTAATTGTAGATCAGGAGGTGGTTTAGTGGGCTCTGGGCTTAGAAGCAAGAAGTTCTATGTTCTATCCCCTGCACCTCACATTGCCAGAGTACTGCTCTGGCTTATTTTTCTCTTTGTCCCATGAAAAAAAAAGAAACATATGTTTTTTTTTTTTTTTTTAAGTGCAGTGACTGTTAAAGAAAATCAAGGTGGTAGGAGGAGGAGTGTTCTTGTGTCAAGTTTTAACAGATGAACAGGAAGGTTAGCAAGGTTCTAGAAAGATCAGTGAGGATGTTGCAAAAGCATCTGTGGTTCAAGTTCAGCATTTCTGCTTCCTAACAATGGGTTAAATTATTCACACTAATCCCTCTGAATCTCTGTACATCTCATAATAACACAAACCTCACAGGATCATAACAAGTATGAAATGAAATGATGTCTGTAGGTGTGTTATGTGGGTAGCTGTACGGATATTAGGTTTTCACCCACTGTCTGCCTTACTCAATAAAAATTTTGTTGAATGAATGATCACCTCTATTAAAATTTTTTGAATCTACCTCTATAGATCTGAGAGTCACTATAAAATTATTCCTTGAAGCATTTCTATCTGCTAGGATTTCTGGCCTTAAGTATGGTTTAAGTATTCTTGTATTTTTGGATGCACCAACTTTATTTTAAATAACAAAGGTATTAAGTTAATATATAAGATGTATATCGCATAATTTTCATTAAATGATGTTAATTCTAACATCAATATTTCCTTTTTTATTTTGCCTTTCCAATAACCTCAGTTTCTTTGATTCTTGTAAATCCTTTTTCATTCAGCTCTCAACTAACACAAAGAACATAAAAATATTTAAAATGCTATATAAAACTAAACAGAAAGATATAGCAGCCAAAGGAAACTATTGTTTAGTTTTCATTCATCCTTGATATTTATATTGCCTACTAAATTGCATTTACTGCCCAACATTTTTCATTACTATAAAAGATTTACAATCAACTTGGAAGTTTGTGTCAAATGCTTGGAAACTTTATTTCCTATAACTTGTTCTGGAGGATTTGTTTGTTTGTTTATATATTTATTTATTTTTGCCACCAGAATTAGTGTTTTGCCATTGGGTTTCAGTGCCAGCATTGTGACTCTGCTGTTGCTGATGTTCATTATTCCCTCCCTGCCACTTTCTCTCTGAGAGGAATAGGGAGGGAGAAAGGGCAGCAAGAGAGACACATTCAGTGCTGCTTCCCGACTGGTGAAGCTTCCCCCCTGCAGGCAGTGCTATATGTGAAATCATTGTTCTCAGGCCTGCAGCAACAAGGTACATGGAGCTATGATTGCTAGGATGAAATAATTCATATGGTGAGCCACATATTCATTCTGATTTCTCCCTGTTCTCATCATGACATAGAACTATGGAGTTCATGGCCTGACAAGTTACAGAAGCACAAGCCAACATACCAATGGGAGAGGAAACAATAAGAATTAGCTGTGTGGGACACTTGGTGGAAAAGTGGTCACACAGAATGATGGTAGGGGTCTCCAGGGTTAAGGTGGGCATTCCCACAACTCTGGAACAAGAACTGGACTTCATAAGCATTAGGTAAGAGTGTGTAGGATTTGCCAGAAAGCTACCATAACAGGGCTGAGAATAGAATGGGCATGGCTGAAGTCAAGCAAAGCTGGAAACTTAAGAGTCCTATTCTAGCTAGAAAGAAGAAACTTTGCTAAGCTCTCCCAAGTAGGAGCAAAAAAATAGCACAATATGCTAAGTGTTATGACCTAGGTTCAAATCCAGCCCCCACCGCACTGAAGGAAGCTTTGATGCTCTTTCACTCAGTCTCTCTGCTTTTCTGTCTCTATCTAAAAAGAAAAAAAATCCTCTAAGTATCTGGTTAAGATAACACAAAAGCCAGAGTTTGTCTTAATAAGATCTTTAAGGAAGGTAGAGTGTAAAGTTTGAGCTCTGCCACATTGTAAGGGTTTACTTAATCTCTAAGAATGTTCACAATTCACTCTTAAGATAATTTTTTTTTGACTACATGATGATTACATTCAATCATAGAACTGGCTGCTGATAGAAGCTCTGAGATTCATATAAATACCCACCCACCTCCCACTCTGGGTTCACAAGAGAATCTGAATTTAATATATTTGATATAAAGATTCTATGGATATCTAATTCCTTCCATCACTAACAGAAAAGGTAGAGAAGATGTGGATTCAGAATGGGCTTCTCTGTATAAACTTTTTCAAAGTTGATTCACCTGGATAGAGAACCTGCTTTGCCATTCACATTAACTAGGTTTAAACCCAGACCTCATTGCAGTGGAGGGAGCTTTAGTGCTTATGGTATCTTTCCCTCTCTCCCTCTGTCCCTATATTTTTATTTAAAAAAAAAAACCAATTCAGAGTGATGGTGCCTCAGTAACAATAACAAAAATATACTTAAGGGGCCGGGTGGTGGTGCACCTAGTTGAGTGCACATGTTACAGTGTGTAAGTACCAGGGTTCAAGCCCCCAGTCCCCACCTGTAGGGAGAAATCTTCTCAAGTGGTGAAGCAGTGTTGCAGATGTTTCTCTGTCTTACTGCCTCTCTGTATCCCCCTTCCTCTCGACTTCTCACTGTCTCTATGCAATAAATAAATAAAGATAATAAAACAAACAAAAAACTCCAAAAGCATACTTAAAAAATAAGGTGATGGGGAGTCAGGCGGCAGCGCAGTGAGTTAAGTCCTGGTGGCACAAAGCACAAGGACCTGCTTAAGGATCCCAGTTCGAGCCCCTGGCTCCCCACCTGCAGAGGAGTCACTTCACAAGTGGTGAAGCAGGTCTGCAGGTGTCTATCTTTCTCTCCTCCTCTCTGTTTTTCCCCTCCTTTCTCCATTTCTCTCTGTCCAATCCAACAACAACATCAATAGCAACAACAATAATAACTATAATAATAAAACAGCAAGGGCAACAAAAGGGAATAAAAGTTAAAAAATTACAAAAAGTAAAATGAATAAATAAGGTGATGGGGCCTGGACAGTGTTTTCAACACAAGCACAAAGACCCAGGTTCAAGCCCCTGGTCCCATCCTGCAGGGAGGAAGCTCATGAGTGGTGAAGAGGGCGGGGAAAGCTTCACAAGTAGTGAAGTAGCTTTGCAAGTCTCTCTCTCTCTCTCTCTCTCTCTCTCTTTCTTTTTCTCTCTCTCTCTCCTTCCCTCTTGATTTTTCCTTTTCTATCCAAAAAACCATAAATTTTAAAAATAAATTAGTGGGGTCAGGCCGTGGTGCACCTGGTTAAGTACACACATTACAGTGTGCAAGGACTTGGGTTCAAACTCCCAGTCCCCACCTTCAGGGGAAAAGTTTCATGAGTAGTGAAACAGAATTGCAGATGTCTCTCCATCTCTCTCTCCCTCCCTATCTCTTCTCCCCCCAATGTCTCTCTGTCTATATCCAATAATAAATAAATAAGTTTTTTAAAAAGTTCATGACAGTGGGTACTTATGAACAAAAATATACATTTGCACAAAGAAATGTTTCATTTCTGGTGGTGACATATGGTATAAATAGCAGTTTATTAGGGAAAGCAAAGACTGGGGTTAGAGACAAGCTGAGAAAGATGCTCTCAGTGAGGTAGTCAGTGAGTGATCCTCTGAAGGACATTTGAAGGGAGACCTAAGCAGAATGAAGACACAAGCTATATGAAGGTTTGTATAGTAAGGGTAACAGAGAGCACATTTCATTGCGATGGAATATTTAAGATGAAAATTCCCATGGAAGAACAGGCCTGATTTGCTGTAAGAATAGAAAGAAATCAGTGAACACTAAGTGCATTATTCCTAATTAACCAAGGGGGGAAAAAACACTCTTTATGGCATTCAATGATATTTGTGGCATAATAATCTACAATTTGTAGCACACAATGCTTATTAACTCAACATAAGCTTTAATGAGTTATTTCTACGCATGAACTTGGAACTATAATATGATTAATACCTTCCACTGTGCCTACAAATGGATAGTGCACCTGTTTTTCAATGTGTATGACACAGGTTCGAGCCCAGCCCCCATCACAATAAAGGGACCTCTGATGCTATGGTGCCTTTCCTGCTCTCTCTCTCTCTCTCTCTCTCTCTCTCTCTCTCTCTCTTTCTCTCTCTCTCTCTCTCCCTTCCTCTCTGAAAAAAATCATCCTAGAGCAGGGAAACACTAGAAACAAACAGTCAGTGAACCAATCAGACAAACCCCTGCCATCAGCTTTGTTTTCATAAAGCCAAGCATTATATCTTCATCATCATCACACTCTATAGTTTATGTGTACCGTATTTGGACATACCAACCCTGTTATGTAGCATGGATTGGATTCCTCTCTCTGAGAGAGAAGAAGGAATGCAGCAGACTGGGATGCAATGCCCTTCAGAGGTCATACAATCAGAAAGAGAAGTTCTAGGGGTAAGGAGGTGACTTGCCCATTAGAGTGCACATGTTGTGACATGGACCGGCATACAAGAGACTTCAGAGAAGAGTAACTTTTAAACTATTGAGGAGTCCTTTGATAACATACTAAAAGCGATAGATTGTATCCTCAGAATTATTTACACCATCTGTACCATATATTTTGACCTCATTAGTAATAAGCATCTGCAGTAAAGGTTTGGAATGAATGCTTCTGTCAATTTTTATTTAATTATAAAACAATTAAACTATATGCAATTTGTCCCACATACATTTCTGATATTTTTATTTTGGATCATAATTTAATTACTAAGGAAGAACTCCATCACATTTAAATTAAGCCACCTTTGTCAGAAATTTATTTCCTAACATTTTTTTGTTACACCTTTAATCATTTCTTCACCATTTTTTTTAAGTCAGCTACTTTGTTTGTTTATTTATTTATTTGCCACCAGGGTTATTACTGGGGTTGAGTGCCTACATGACGAATCTGCTGCTCTAGGTGGCCATCTTTCTTTTTATTTGATATGTTAGATAGAAAATGAGGCGTAGGTGGGAGGGCTAGACATTGAGAGAGAGAGAAAGAGAAACATCTGCAGATCTGCTTCACCACTTGTGAAGCTTTCCCCCTGGAGGTGGAGAGTGGAGAGTGGGGAGCAGGGGTCCTCACACATGGTACTATGTGTGTTTAATTGAGTTCACCATCACCCAGCCCCCTCAAGTACTTTTAGATAAATAGACATTACTTAGTTATGATTTAGTTATGATTTTATTTTATCTAAATCTAGGAAGTGTTTCATTTGAGTTTATTACGTTTAGGTAATTTTTGATAGTCTATTCATCTAACACTATTTAATTTTAGTGTGTGTATGAGTTTATTACTCATGCTTAGTTGTTCTGGAAAATTAAGAGAAATGTATAACATGCTAATTTTCAGTGACACACACCTGAATTTTGCATCATTTCATAACGCAAATTAGTGCCATTTAAAAAAAACAATAATAAAATCAAAACCAATGGAGAACCTACTTGCGGCTCAATGCTGCAAACAAATGCAAACACTGTAGTGTCCTGTCTCACTGTTTCACTGCTGTTGAACTTGCAGTAGGAGACCTAAGAATATTACCTCAAATTGACCTCTTCACCTGCTAGGTGTGTGTCAGCCTTTTATCAAGGTGTGAAGGGGTGAGGGAAACAAGAAAACAAGGCGCTAGATCTGGTGGTAATGAAGGTTAAAACACCCCACTAGCCATAATCGCCCCAGGTTCTTGGCTCTTCAAACATCTTCCCAGAACCAAACCTACAATCAGCCTGGGCCATCTTCCCCCACCCTTACCCAAGCTTCCTCTGCGGCAACGTTTTTGTTTGCAGATTGTGTTTCAGCATATCAATTGCTGGAGATAAATCCAATACAGTTAGCCAGCCTCCGGCCATCTCCTCCCTCACAGGGCCACAGCAGACAGGGTGGTCCTTTCCAATACTGATTATAAGATGAAGCCGCACAGACAACACTGGCTCTGAGCAAAATTTCATCAAGTATATGCTATCCTTGTGATTTTCTGTAAGTCTAAAGATTGCAGAAATGTAAATAAATCAACACTCCAATCGATACGTTTATTTCTGCTCTCTTCTCTGTTTCCTGAGTTCAGCTAATTTGCTAGAGAGCAGCTCCCACAGCAGTCAGTGCAATTTCCAAATAAGAGAAAGTTACTTGACATCCCTTATAGTTTGTTTGTTTGTTTATTGTTGAAGACAGAGGGAAATTGAGGAGGGATGGGGCATATAGGGAACGAGACAGAAACATTTGCAGACCTGCTTCACTCATGATGTTTTCTCCCTGCAGGTGAGGACCAGAGGCTTGAACCCAGGTCCTTGTGCACTGTAACATGCATTTAACCAAATGCGCTACTGCCTGGCCCGCCTTTCCTTATAGTTTTAACATTGTTAGTTTTTAGTTTTTAAAAACTCCTCTCATGGAATTTTAATTAATTAGTTAATTAATTATCATAGCACTGCTCAGCTCTGACTTGTGGTGGTGTGTGGGGGATTGAACCTGGGATGTTGAAGCCTCAGGCATGAGAATCTCTTTGCATAGCCATTACACTATCTACCCCGCCCAACTCGCCCAACTCCTTTCATTTCATTCTTTCAGTTTCTCAATGAGATCTCACTTGATGGTAGGAATTTCTACCCTCTAAGGACACTCTAGCCTCTATGCATTTCTAGGAAGACAAACTCAAAGTTCTGAACATCTGTTGTCTGGAATTCTCATGGCTTCACACTCTGGTTTGCCTCTGAGTGAAGAACTTCTCTCTAACTGGCTTCATTCACACTTGCACATTTGTTTTGTGCATCTGGATTTATGCTTGTTCAATGGTGTGTGAGTTTAAAATGCCTGGGGGAGATAATTGGACAATGCAACCCACTCAAAGTTTAAAAGCTTAATTATGTTCCTAATGTTCTATCTGTTGTCAGAAGCCTTACATACAATCCCCAATATAAGGAAGCTCTTGTTTCTGCAAGAGTATCTGGAGGGAGGAATTTTCAAGGATTTGTTTCAATTCATTTCCTCACAGATCCCTTTACATTCACAAATAATTACCCCCACTTTCGTAGTTCCTAGTGAGAAGGGAATCTATGAGAGACAGACTCATCAAAAAATGAATAAACAAATAATTGTCCAATGGAATAACCAGGGAGAGTAGGAAAGACAGAATTTTATTTTGTGAGGGAAAGGAGGTGATATAGAGGGAGAGCGATTCACCAGATTGCTGGTCCATCATGTCTTTAAACTCAAGCTTCATGTATCAGGAAATGAGCTATACCCACTAAGCCACCTACTGGCTATTATTATTTATTTATAAGAGTACTACTCAGCTTTGCTTTATGGTGGTACCAGGGGACTGAACCTTGAATCTCAGAGCCTCAGGCATGTGAATTTGTTTGCATAACCACTATGTTGTCTCTTCCGCCCTTTATCAATTTTCTGAAGGAAAAAAAAGCTTTTTGGTAGAAGATTTTTATTAATGGTGTTATGTTTTTCATTTTCCTATAAATTTTATTTCTATCTTCTCATGCAATGTATACTCCTATGTGTGGGATAACGATTTCATCTATAATAATTTTGTCATTTTATTTCTTTTCCATTCTCCCTATTGCTTTGTTTTTATAAACATAAACAGTGTCAGGGAGATAGGCAGTGGTAGTGCATATGGTTTGCATGTAATAGGTCCCAGGTTCAATCCCTGGCACCATCAGTAGCCAGACCTGAGAACAGTTTTGGCTAAAAACAAAAATCAAACATGTGTTTAGGTATAAATAAAATCAGTGGATCAAGGGAAATAGCCTTTTCTTCTCTTCCTCCTCTTCTTCCTCCTTTTTTTGTTTAACTTTATTTTATTTTATTTTTTTTGCCACCACGGTTATTGCTGGTGCTTGGTGCCAAAACTATGAATCCACTGCTGCTGGAGGCTATTTTTTTTCCTTTTTGTTGTCCTTGTTGTTTATTGTTGTTATTGCTGTTGTGTTTTTGGATAAAACAAAGAGAAATCTAGAGAGGAGGGGAAGACAGAAAGGGAGAGAGAAAGATAGATACCTGCAGCCCTGCTTCACCACTTATGACGCTACCCCTCTGCAGGTGGGGAGCCGGAGGCTCCAACTAGGATCCTTATGTCAGTCTTTGTGTTTCACATGTGATTTTAACCCTCTGCCCTATCTCTAGCAGTAACATTTTATTACTTCTCTCTCTTTCTTTCTTTCTTTTTACCAAAGCACTGCTCAGCTCTGGTTTATGGCCCTGCCAAGACTTTGGAGCCTCAGGCTTGACAGTCTCTTTGCATAGCCATTATGATATCTATACCAGCCCCTCTCCAGCCCTGTTGCCTTTTCTTGGTTCTTGGTGACCCTATGGGATGCATTGGATCGACCTTCCCGTGGTGCATCCCGTGAGTACCCATTCATTGGGGAAACTGAAGATCCTTCCTAGCCGACTGAATCCACATGGATCCCAGTCACTTTCAAAGTCAGCAACAAGCAGCTCCTGACAGCTTTCAACCTGACGCTGTTGACTGGCTACGGAAGAAGGGCAAACGCTAGAAGAAGAAGGTGACCCTACAGTGTGATTTAATGATTAAGTTGTTCCAAATTATGATGAGGATACAGTAAGTTGTATATTCTATTGCCATGCTGCCCTAAATTTGGAATTTGATAAACGACCATTTGAAAGATGCAGCTTCCTGCATCCTGTGTCCTTTTCTTTTTTTCCCTTAGTATTGCACAGCAGTTAAATTTATTGAAGACTTTGTGTATGTGGATCCTATCATTATTTTCCCCATCTGGAACTGAGAGTGGATTTAAAATGAAATCATTTATCCTCAGGAATGTTTAGTTACTGCTTCGTTTTTTTCAAACTTCCCATGTTTTTTTAAGGGATCTGATACTGTTCTGAGTTCATAATATTTTTAAAGACCTTTTCATTCCCATTTATTTGAAAAGTTATGATAACATTCCTTGATGTACATTTATTTTATTGATTATACTACTTAATGCATATATTTCATGTATATATTAATTCTATTGAGTGGAGTAATGTTTTATGGAATTTAAACTGTAGTTATCTGGTCTTATTTCTGTGTTTTTTTAAAAATATTTTTTAAAATATTTATTTATTCATTCACTTTTGTTGCCCTTTTTTTATTGTTGTTGTAGGTTTTACTGTTGTTGTTCTTTGGTAGGACAGAGAAATAGAGAGAGGAGGGGAAGACAGAGAAAGTGAGAGAAAGACACCTGCAAACCTGCTTCACCACCTGTGAAGTGACCCCCCCTGTAGGTGGGGAGGCAGGGGTTTGAACCAGGATTCTTATCCCTGTCCTTGTGCTCGCACCACATGCAATTAACCCATTGCACTACCACCAGACTCCCTTATTTCTGTGTTTTATTGACTTATTTTTAATCTTAAAAAAGCTGTCCAGGTATTGAATTGTTTGACTAATTTTTTTCTAATTTTCTCATATTTACTTTTTACTATTTAATATCATTAACCCTTTTATTTCATTTTTACAATTTGTCCAAGTTTATTCTTTGTTTTTTTTTTTCTTGATTAAAAAATCACAGTGTAAAATTTGTCATCATGACTGTTTTTAATTTTACAGTACAACAGAATGTTAAGTATAGGCACATAGTTGTGTGAGGCCTCTTGAGAACTTTTTTATCTTACAAAACTGGAACTCTAGTCCCACTGAACAATTACCCTTCTGCCATTTGCTCCAAGGCTTAGAAACCACTATTCTCTGTAAGAGCTCGACCAACTTACATATCTCATAGAAGTCAGATAATATTTGTCTTTTTTGTAATAGATGTATTTTATTTAGCCTAATGTCCTTGAAGTTCATTCATGCTATAAACTATGGGGAATTTGCCTTTTTAAAAATAAGATGAATAGGATCCCATATTTGTGTATACCTGTATACACAGTACAGCCCATATATATATATATATATATATTGTTCTGTTCATCCAACAGTGGGCATTGAGGTTAATTTCATAGCTTGGTCATTTGCAATATTGCAACAAACATGGGTCTATAAATATCTTGTGGAGATCTTGTTTTCAGTTATTTATTGAAGATATGTGCCAAGAAGTGGGGTCATTTTCTATATGACAATTCTATTTATTTTTAATTCATTTATAAAATGGAAATATTGACAAGACCATAGAATAAGAGGGGTACAATTCAACACAATCCCCAGCACCAGAACTTCATATCCCATCCCCTCCCTTGAATGATTTACTGTTGTTTATCCCTCTGGGAACATGGACATGGGATCATTATAGCATGCAGAAGGTGGAAGGTCTGACTTCTTTTATTGCTTCTCTGCTGAACATGGGCATTGGCAGTTAGATCCATACTTCCAGCCTCTTTCTCTCTTTCCTTAGTGGGGCAGGGCTCTGGGGAGCTTAGGTCTTTAATCCCCTTTTAAGTTCAATTTTTTAAAAAATATTTATTTTATTTATTTATTGCCCTTTGTTGCCCTTGTTGTTTTATTGTTGTTGTTGTTGGATAGGACAGAGAGAAATGGAGAGAGGAGGGGAAGACAGAGAGGAGGAGAGAAAGATAGACACCTGCAGACCTGCTTCACCGCCTGTGAAGCGACTCCCCTGCAGGTGGGAAGCTGGGGTTCGAACCGGGATCCTTATGCCTGTTCTTGTGCTTTGCGCCTGCGCTTAACCCGCTGCGCTACAGCCCGACTCCCTCAAATTTTTTTTATATAAAAAAATTTTAATCCTTTTGTATAGGACATGAGGAAAGGGTCTGATCACTTTGCCAAATATAAAAGGTTATTTTAGTGCTCTCTATTCTATGTTCAACTCCATTTGTATACCTGTCTCTCTCTTTTTTATTTTATTTTACATATTTAATTTTTTTTTGCCTTTAGGGTTATTGCTGGAGCTCAGTACTTACACTACAAATACAATGCTCCTGTGGTAATTTTTTGATTTTTGGGGAAAGGACAGAGAGAAATTGAGAGAGGAGGGGAAGATAGAGAGGGAGATAGAAAGACATCTGCTTCACTGCTTGTGAAGCAACTCCACACCCCACCGGAGGTGGGGAGCCAAGGGCTCCAACCAGGATATTTTCACTTCATACTATATGTGCTTAACCGTGTGTGCCATTGCCCAGCCCCCATAATTGTCTATCTTTAAATTAATATTATACCATTCTGTTTTTTTTATTATAAGCCTTTATTTTCTTAATCTCTTTTGATGAGGTAAGTCAAACATTCTGTTTTGATTACTATTGCTTCATATATTTTTAATGTTAGTTATTTGTTTAATGTATAGGCATCTTCATAAAGTTAAGCAACTTTAATATTTTATTTATTTATTTATTTAAAAAGCGAGACATTAACAAAATCGTAGGATAGGAGGGGTACAACTTCACACAATTCCCACCACCAGAACTCTAGATCCCATCCCATCCCCTGATAGCTTTCACATTCTCTATCCTGTCTGGTTGCGTCACAGGGGAGAGAACTTGATCTGAGTCAACCTGGGCTGCTGCTTACACAACGACACAGGAGAGGAACCAGGAACTCGTGGCTTAGCAGGAACGCACTGCTATAATGCCTTTATTGATCAGAGAAAACTGCCTTTATATCTTCTAAAATGGAAGTGGCAGGTCAGAAAATGAAATGGCTAGGAAAGGGGGTGGAGAGAAAATAAAAGAGCTCAAAGGTAACAAGCTTCCATCTAACCAGTGGGGATTAAACCAATGCCCTGCAGGCAGGGGGGGTCTCAGGCAAAACAATGATTGCGTAAATAGACCACAGCATCAAGCAATGCAACATGGAGCAGGGGGGAACTGGCTTAAAGCCCAAAACTATCCCTCTGGGAGCATGGATCCAGGGTCATTGTGGGTTGCAGAAGGTGGAAGGTCTGGCTTCTGTAATTGCTTCCCCGCTGAGCATAGGCATTGACTGGTAGATCCATACTCCCAGTCTGCCTCTCTCTTTCCCTAGTAGGGTGGGGGTCTGGGGAAGCTGAGTTCTAGGACACATTGGTGGGATTGTCTGTTCAGGGAAGTCTGGTCAGCATCATGCTGGCATCTGGAACCCGGTGGCTGAAAAGAGAGTTAACATACAAAGCCAAACAAATTGTTGAACCATTATGGACCTGAAGGCTGGAATAGTGCAGATGAAGTGTTGGGGGGTACTCACTACAGACTCTTATGTACTTCTGCTTTCAGGTATATATTTTTCCCTGGTATATGGACACATGTGAACATATGCTCTATATCAGGGGACCTGGTCTATATCTAGGTTTTGGGACTTTGTTAGCAAGTGAACCACCAGGAATGGGATTAGAGAATGCTATGGAAGGAAAGGTCTCACCCGAGTAATGAAGCTGAAGGGTTGTCATTCCACACCTGAAGTCTCTGGACACAGTCTGAAGTGAAACATGCTGGGGTGGCACTCATTGTGTTGATTAGGTTGGGATCGGCGGATGCAATATTATTTGGTATGCATTGAGAGAAGCATGCTGGAAAGAGGGCCCCACCCTAAGGTTCCAGGGCTGGGGGAAATATAGGCTCTATAGTGGAAATGTGGGTTTCCTGCAATCTTAGGGTTCAAGAAGACAATGGATAGTTATTGTTATCATCACATTATTTGGTAATGGGGTTAACTTTGATAAGTCCCTTTGTTAGGGTTTGCTGTATAATACCCAGTATCTTGTATATAGCTGTGACACCGGTTGCTTCTGTTCTCCGTGGTCTAGACTTTTGAGAGAGTCCACACATCAAAGACTCAGCCTATGTATTAAAAAGACTCAACTGTGTTTTAAAAAGTTCTAGACATACAATCAATTTTTCCCCTCTCATATTAATTAGTGATTTATAGGACTGCAATTTAATAGGAATGTACATAAACACCATTCACACCACCAAAAGACTGTGTCCCATCCTACCCACCCACCCCCACTCCCCCGCCACCCCAGGAAGCTGAATATCCATCCTACCCTTCACCACAGGGTTTTACTTTGTTGCCCTACTCTCAATTTAGTCAGATCCTGCTTTTAGTTTTCCTTTCTGTTCTTCTTTCTCAATTTCTGTTGATGAGTGGGATCATCCCATACTCATATTTATCTTTCTGACTTAGCTCACTTAACATAATTAGTTCTAGTTCCATCCAAGATGGGTCAGAGAAGGTGGGTTCATTGTTCTTAATAGCTGCATAGTATTCCATTGTGTATATATACCACAACTTGCTCAGCCACTCATCTGTTGTTGGGCACCTGGGTTGTTTCCATGTTTTAGCTATTATGAATTATGCTGCTATGAACATAGGAGTACACATATCTTTTTGATTGGGCATTATGGAATCCTTGGGGTATATGCCCAAGAGAGGAATTACTGGGTCATATGGAAAGTCCAAGTCTAGTCTTGCGAGAGTTCTCCAGACTGCTCTCCACAGAGGCTGTACCAATTTACATTCCCACCAGCAGTGCAGAAGGGTTTCTCTGTCCCCACAGCTTCTCCAGCATTTGTTGCTGCTATACTTTTTGATGTATGCCATTCTCACAGGGGTGAGGTGGTATCTCAATGTTGTCTTTATTTCCATCTCTCTGACAATCAGTGACCTGGAGCAGTTTTTCATGTTTGTTAGCCTTTTGGATCTCCTCTGATGTGAATATTTTGTTCATATCCTCTGCCCATTTTTGAATAGGGTCATTCATTTGCTTTTTTGGTGCTAAGTTTGCTGAGCTCTTTGTATATTTTGGTGATTAGTTTCTTGTCTGATGTATGGCATGTGAAGATCTTCTCCCATTCTGAGAGGCATCTCTTTGTTGTGTGATAGTTTCTTTGGCTGTGCAGAAGCTTTTCAGTTTGATGTAGTCCCATTGGTTTGTTTCTGCTTTATTCTTCCTTGCAGTTGGGTTTGTTTCATCAAAGATGTCCTTGAGGTTTAGGTGGGAAAGTGTTCCACAAATGTTTTCCTCTAAATATTTGATAGTTCTGGTCTAACATCCAGGTCTTTAATGCATTTGAAGTTTATTTTTGTTTCCGGTGATATGAGGTGGTTCAGTTTCATTCTTCTGTATGTTTTGACCCAGTTTTCCCAGCACCATATATTGAAGAGATTCTCCTTATTCTATTTAATACTTTTTGTCCTCTTATCAAAGATTAGATGTCCATAGGTGTGGAGGTTTAGATCTGGGCTTTTAATTCTGTTCCACTGGTCTGTGTGCCTATTTTTGTTTCAGTACCAGTCTGTTTTAATGATGATGGCCTTATAATATAGTTTGAGATCTGGGAGATCTGGGAGTGCCTCCATTTTTGTTTTTTTCCCTCAAGATGATTCTGGCAATTCTAGGTAGTTTTTGTTCTATTCTCTTAAAGAAGTTTGGTGGACCTTTGATGGGTCTCACATTAAATTTGTATGGCTCTGGGGAGAATATTCATTTTGATGATATTCATTCTTCCAACTCATGAGCATAGGATGTCTTTCCATATCTTGGTTCAGTTTCTATTTCCATGAATAGTTTTCAGTATACAAGTCTTTTACTTCTTTGGTCAGCTTTATTACTAGGTATTTTTTTGATTTTGCTGCAACAGTGAACGGGAATAATTTCTGGATGTCTTCTTCTTCAATTTTAGTGTTTACATAAAGAAATGCCACTGATTTTTGTACATTGATTTTGTAGACTGACACTTTGCTATGTTGCCCAATAACTTCCAGTAGTTTTCTGCTGGATTCTTTTTGTTTTTATATGTATACTATCATATCATCTGCAAATAGTGAGAGTTTGACTTTTTCCCTTCCAATCTGTATTCCTTTTATTTCTTTCTCTTGCCTTATTGCTATGGCAAGAACTTCCAACATTATGTTGAAGAGTAATGGTGACAGTGGACAGCCCTAACTAGTCCCCGATCTGAGGGGAAATGCTTTCAGCTTCTGCCATTGAGTATGATGTTGGCTGTAGGTTTGCTATTTATGGATTCCACTATCTTGAGGAATTTCCCATCTCTTCTCATTTTTTGTAGGGTTTTGAGCATGAATGGGTGTTGGATTTTGTCAAAGGTTTTCTCTGCATCTATTGAGATAATTGTCACTTGCAGCGGCGGGACACAGAAAAAGGAGGTTTGGAGCAGAAAGGGAACTCAATCCTTTATTTGTGCTGGTACCTCAGAATTGGGTGAGAGAGAAGCAGCTTGAGCCACATGGAGGTAGCAAAAATGGCCGCCTCGTGGAGCAGCCTTCCCTGCGTCTAATCACTGAAGTGAAAGGCGGGCAAGAGAGTGAGGTACTGAAGAAGAAGGGCTTTTATGGGAATAGCTCTCATGAGAATGGGAAGGGGGAGGAATAACCATAGCACTCCAGGGTAGGATAATAACTCTCCTTAGAATGGGAAGGGGAGGAGTAACCATAGCACTCCAACTATCACAGGGAATCAACAGTGCCCTGAGGGCACAACATCGCAGATGTGACTGCATCTGCACAATTTCCCAGCAGATAATCATGTGGTTTTTGGCTTTGCTTTTATTGATGTGGTGAATGACATTGATTAACTTACTTATGTTGAACCAGCCATGCTTCCTGGGATAAATCCCACTTGGTCATGATAAACAATCTTTTTGATATACTGTTGTATCCAGTTGGCCAAGATCTTGTTTAATATTTTGGCATCTATGTTCATCAGAGATATTGGTTGTTATAAAGTTGTCCTTTTTTGCTGTGTCCCTGCCTGGATGGCCTGAGGGTGTTTCTTCCCGAGCAAGTGCTCTCTGGGTTGGAGAGAACTCAACTGGAGCCAACCTAGGTTGCTGCGTGGGAGAGGGATTAGGAACTCTTGCCAAGTTAGTGTTCCAGGAGATAGACTCTGGAACTTTCTCGGAGCCAGAAGGCAATCCCAAATGTGTTAAAACATTAGAGCAGCTGTATATATATATATATATATATATATACTCACCAAGTAGGGTGGAAACAGGATGTGATGTAGAGAGGGTGGATCAAAAAGAGACTGGTGGAAATCAGGGTTACTATGAGAGGGGGCAGAGCAAAAAGACATAGTGAGCAAGTGGGGATTAAACCAATGCCCTGCAGGCAGGGCGGTTCCTAGGTAACTAGTTATGTAAATAGACTGCAAGGATAAGCAGGGGGAAGCTGGCGTACTGCCCAACATGTCCTTATCTGCTTTTGGTATCAGGGTGATGTTGGCTACATAAAAGGTGGACTGGAGTGTTCCTGTTTCTTCGATCTTATGGAAAAGCTTTAGAAGTATGGATATTTACTGTTTCCTGAAGGTTTTGTAGAATTTGTTTGTGAAGCCATCTGGTCCAGGATTTTTGTTTTGGGGGAGATTCTTAATAATGGTTTCAATTTCCTTGTCTGTGATTGTTGTATTTAGGTTTTGTAGCTCTTCTTGGTTCAGTTTTGGAAGGACATATGTTTCTAGGAATTGTTCCATTTCTTCCAGATTTTCTAGCATGGTGGCGTATAGTTCTTCATAGAAGTTTCACATGATTTTCTGGATTTCTGCAGTGTCTATTGTGATATCTCCTTTATCATTCACAATTCTATTAATTTGAGTATTCTTTCTCTCTCTCTCTTTTTTTTTGTGAAACTGGCTAGGGGTTTGTCAATCTTGTTTAATTTTTCAAAGGACCAACATTTGGCTTCATTGATCTTTTGTATGGTTCTCTTATTGTCAATGTTGTTTATTCCTGCTCTAATTTTAGTGATTTCTGTCCTTCTGGTTGCTTTAGGATTTCTTCATTCCTCTTCCTCTAAGTCATTAAGGTATGCAGTAAGGTCATTTATTTGAGCTATTTTATGTTCTCTAATGTGTGATTGTATGGCTATGAGTTTCCCTCTCAGTACTGCTTTAGCTGTGTCCCAAATATTTTGATTGCTTGTGTCTTCATTTTCATTTGTTTTCAGGAACATTTGAATATCTTGCTTCAGTGTCTCTGACCCAGTGGTTATTAAGCAGTATGTTATTGAGTTTACAAATTCTTTGACTTTTAGTAATTTTCTGTTTGTTGTTAAATGTTAGTTTTACTCCACTGTGGTCTGAGAAGATACTTGGGATGATTTAAATGCTCTTGAATTTGTTGATGCTGTCTTTGTGGCCTAACCTGTGGTCTAACCTTGAGTATATGTTGTGTGGTTTTGAAAAGAATGTGTATTCAAATTTTGGGGGGTGAAAAACTCTGAAAATGTTCAGGAGGTCTAGTCTGTTCATCTCTTCATTTAATTCTATTGTTTCTTTGTTGATTCTCTGCTTTGTTGATCTGTCTAAGTGTGAGTGTGGGGTGATAAAGTCTCCCACTATTATTGTATTACTATTGATGTATTTTTGCAGCTCTTTCATTAGGTGTTTGATGTATTTAGATGTTCCCTCATTGGGTGCATACATGTTAATAATTGTTAAGTCTTCTTGTCTCCTTGATCCTCTAATCATTATGTAATGGCCTTGCCAATCTTTTATTACTTTATTTAATTTAAAGTCTATTTTTTCAGAGATGAGAATGGCTTTTCCTGCCTTTTTTTGTAATCCATTAGCCTGTATGATAGTTTTCCATCCTTTCACTTTAAGTCTGTGTTTATCTTGTTGGGTCAAGTGGGATTCTTGCAAGCAGCATATGGTTGAGTTATGTTTTCTGATCTATCCTCCCACTCTGTGCCTTTTGATGGGTGAGTTTAAGCCATTGACATTTATTGATATTATGGATTTAATGTATTGTAGTGCCATTATTCAACAATTTGTTATTTGCTCTTATATATGCTAAGTATTATGGTGATATTCTTGTTTATAAGAGGTCTTTTAAAACCTCTTTCAGGGAAGGCTTGGTGATGGTTGCTTCCTTTAACTGTTGTCTGTATAAGAATGTTTTGATCCCTCCATCTAGTCTAGCAGGATATATTACCCTTGGTTGAAACCCCTTTTCATTCAGTGCTCAATAGATATCTTGCCATTCTCTTCTGGCTTTTAGAGTTTGAGTGGAGAAGTCTTCTGATAGTCTTATGGGTTTTCTTCTGTATGTGACTTTTTATTTTTCTCTTGCAGCCTTTAGGATCCTTTCTTTATCCTTACTTCTTCTCATTGTGACTATGATGTGTCTTGGTGTCTTCAGGTCTGGGTTGATTCTGTTTGGGACTCTCTGGGCCTCTTGGATCTTAATGTCCTTTCTGTTATTCAGGTCTGGGAAGTTTTCTTCTCTAATTTCCTCTAGAATGTTTATTTCCCCCTTCCTCTCTTTCTTCCTCTGGCAGTCCAATTATATAAATGTTACTTCTTTTGATATCTTCCCATATGTCTCTGTTGTTGTTTTCAGTGTCTCTCAATCTCTTTTTGAGCTCTTTCACCTCTTTCTTAGTTTTATTTAGCTCATCCTCTGTATGGCTAATTCTGTTTTCTGCTTCTGTTAGTCTGTTTTCCCTTCACTCAGCTTCTTTCTTCAGTTCAACTATTTCACCTTTCAATTCTCTAATTACCTTGAGGTAGCTAGTATTTTCCTTGAGGGTCTCATCTGTTGTTTTCCTAATTCTTCTAGCCCTTTCCTCCATAGTTGTCTTTATTTCTTTGATTATTAAGTTTACTATTGCTTGTATAGGTTTCTTATTTATGGTTACTTCTGACTGATTTGTAGTTTCTTCTGGGCTCTTATTTTCATTCATTATAGTAGCAGTGTTATTTGCTTTTGGTTAACCTTTTTTATTGATCTGTCTTTTATTTTTATGTTCTGTTGTTCCTCAGTTGTTGTGTTGAGTGCAAGCCACGCTATACTAAATACCTTTTTGACAAATACAAACACCAACCTCAGAAATTACAATAGTAACTGAAGCAAAGATTGAAGCAGTTTAACCAATACCAGTTAGCCAAACAATGCCTCTTGTCCAAGAAAAAATATCAACCAAATCCACATGAAAAAGAAAGAGAAAGGAAAAAAGGGATAGCAAGAATAGACAGTTATGCAAATCCACTGTCCACTCTAAATTCTAGGGGTAACAAGAGGAGAAAAGGTAGTAGAGGAGAGACACACACAAAGCGAGTCCACTCTGAGTCAGATTTCTTCCCTAAAATAAGTCACAAACAAGTATCAGTGAATTCAGAAAGCAGAAGGAGAAAAGAAGAAAGGAAGATAAGAAAAAAGAAAAAAAGAATAAAGAGAAGAAAACAAAAAGAGCAGTGAAAGGAAAGAGGTTTTTTTTTTTTAATTTAATTAGCTAGGAGGTGGGAGAAGGGGGAGAGTGGATGGAGGAGGTATGTAGGGTGAAATAAGTTCCTCTCACAGTGTATAGGATATCCAGTCACCTAGCAATGGAAAATATACTGAGTTAATTTTGGTCAACCTGAAGGAGGGGGGGAAAGAGACACGCATATATATATATATATATATATATATATATATATATATATATATATATTAGTAATAAAAAAATAGAACACAGTAAAAAAATCTCTAACCATCAGTCTGCAGCCTGGATGGCTCCCAATTGGCTCAGGCACCCTGAGCAAGGACAAACAATTGTTAAAAAAAAAACAAAACCCAACCCTCCAGGTAGTCTTTCCCAGATGGGGTGAGGCTCTGAGTAGTCAGATATTTGTCACTCCAATTGGGCTTGAGCCACTTAGAAAGAAGAAGGAAAAAAAAAAAGAGTAAAGGGAATCAAAAAGGAAATGGGTTGGAATGACACCCTTGGTGAACCAGGAGTCTTAGTAAAGAAAAAAGCTCTGTGGGGAGTCTGCTAGTAGCAGACTGGTTATGAGTCTGGTTATGGGTGGGTGGAGAGGGGTATGCTTCAGAAATAATGAAAAAATTTCCTTTCTTTTTTCTCTGTTTTCTAACCCAAATTGATCTATAGTCACCTCCTTGGTGTCATACTTAGGACCCCTTATTCACCGTTCTGCTGACAGACAGGTTTCCTACCCTTTTCTGCAGTTGTTGTTGGAGTTCAGTCCAGCAGCTGTCTTCAAGTCGCCATCTTGGCTCCACCTCTGCTTCATATGTTTTAAAACAGTAAGTCTGAGACCTCCAGACTTTTTTTTTCTTCTGAATTATCTTGTCAATTCAGGTCTCAAATTCCATTTGGATTCTATGATGACTTTTTTCTATTCTGGGGGGAAAAAACACTTTCAAAATTTTGATAGGTATTACATTGAATTTGCAAATCAGTTTGGTTAGTATGAACATTTTTAACAATGTTGTGTCTTCCAGTCCACAGACGTGTCTGTTTCTATTTCTGTCTTTTCTTTTTTTGTTTTATTTTGTTAATGCTCTATCGCTCTCAGTGTAAAAGTCTACCTCCTTGGTTAAACTTATCCCCACATCAGTGTTCCTTCCTTCCTTTTTTTCTTTTTCTTCTTTATTTTATTTTTTTGTTTGTTTGTTTTTATTGTCACCATGGTTATCATTGGGGCTTTGTGCCAGCACTATGAATCCATGACTCCAGAAGGTCATTTTTCTTTTTATTTTTCCCCCTTTCTATTTAGATAAAGACAAAATTGAGAGGGAGAAGGGAGATAGTGAAAGAGAAAGATAGACACCTGCAGAAATGCTTCACAACTCGTGAAGCATCCCTCCTGCAGATGGGGGGGTTGAACCTAGGTCCTTGCTCATGGTGACTTGTGTACTTGACAGGGTGTGCCACCCTCAACCCCCCCCCCCACTTGTGTGTTTCTTTATAATACTATTATAAATGTTACTTTTTTCTTTAATTTCCTTTTCTAATTTTTCCTGTTAGCATTTAGAAGCATAGGCAATTTTATGTGATGGCATTGATTCCTGCACCCTATTGTATATGTTCATACTGATTCTAATGTTTCTCTGTGCAGAGAGAGATCATCCTGGTTTTATACATAAAAAATCATGTAATCTGCAAATAGATAATTCTAGGTTTTCCTTTCTCATGATTGCCTTTCCTTTTTTTTTTCTTCTCTAAGTGCCATGTGTATAACTTCCAGTACTGTGTTGATGATAAGTAGTGAAGGTGAGCATTCCTACCTTTGCTTCTCTTAGAGGGAAAGCTTTCAGCCTTTCCCCACTGTGGGCTTGACACTTCTGGCTTTTATCATGTAAAGATAATTGCCTTCTGTTAGGAAAGTGAGAAACAAATGAGATATAGACAAGACAGGCGAGCAAAGGCAAGCTTTAATCAAACAGATTGTGAGGAACAGCCCTTGTGGCAAAGTGGCAGAGCTGAGAGGCGAGAACAGCACCTCTCAGCTGGTTGTATAGGGTCTTGGTTTAGGGGTAATTTGGCAGCATTGGAAGATGGGTCTTGGGATATATGTCCCTTTCTGGCCTTCAGTTTAAACAAGATAAATTCTTCTAGTGTGGGTGAGGGGTGCTGTTGGTATGCTTCTAAATTCTGCTTACAAGACCTTCTGTTTTGATCATCACATTAGGTTCGCTTGTATTACTTACGAAGTGGTCTATTTACATAATCACTGTTTTACCTGGGTTCCTCCCTGCCTGCAGGGTATTGGTTTAATCCCCACTGGTTAGATGGAAGTTTTCTATGTTCTGCTGGTGCTCTTTTTTTGCTCCGCCCCCTCTCCTAGTCATTTCCTTTCCCTTGTCACTTCCGGTGAAGAGATGCATAAAAGGCAATGTATCTGATTAATAAATGAGATACTGCTTCCCAGCTCAGCTATGAGTCCCCGGTCATCTCTACCGCCCAGCCCCGCAGGGTGTGGTCTCAGCCCATCTCCCTCAGCCTATTTTAGCAAGATAAGTTCTTTCTTTGTGTGTGTGTGTATGTGCAGGTATATGTATCTGTATGTGTGTGGTGCATATGTGCATGTGTGTGCATGTGTGTATGTTCATGGTGTGTGCATTTGTAAGTGTATGGTGTGTGTGTACGTGCATGTGTGTGTATGTGCAGGTCTCAGCATGTTTTCCTCATCTTCTATTGATAGTTAATTGAGTTTTTAAATTAATTTTTGTTGAAGAAATGCTATTGTATATCACTTGTCACAGTGTGCTAGTTCTGATCTCCCAACCTATGTGCTAGTGCACCTCACCCACCACCAAAGTGCCCTCTTGAATTTTGTCTAATACTTTCTCTGCATCACTGGTCATGTGGTTTTGCCCTTCATTCTGTTAGTGTGAAGTATTACATTAATTGAATTTTATATGTTGAAACATTCTTGAATTTTAGGGGTAAATACAACTGTGCCATCATGTATAAATCCTTTTACTGTGCTGTTTAATTCAATTTTCTAATACTGTATGTAGGGCTTTTATTGTGTGTCCATATGGAATACTCATAATATAGTATCATTTTCTGGCAGTAATTTTTGTCCAATTTATTTTTTTTCATTTTTAATTTTTATCATAATTTTTTTCCCTTAAAAGCCTCCTTTTGTACATATTATATTTTTTGAATTTTGCATAAATATTTTGAAGATTATTATTGTAATAATATTGTGATAGTTGAGAACTTCCTTAAGTTTCTTGCATTATGTTGAATTCTAGGAACTTCCTTTTATGCAACTTTTTAAAAATTATGTGCCTTTAATATTAAGTGGGTCACATGTTTGATATTTTTGTCTAATGATGCTTATTTGTTGTTCATTTTGATGACATAAACATTATCAAGCTTTGTTGTGAGGTGGATGGGCAGAGTTGGATATTCTTTATTGTGTCTCAATAAGTGCTCTTTGACTGATCAATATTTTATTTCTTCATTTGCAAATTGAGTGTGGACAGAGGAGCAGATGATTTAGAGAGGGGGGTATAAGAAAAGTTGAAGAAAGAGAAGTTGAATTTCAGTTTGCTTTTGTTCATTTGTTTTTGCCACCAGAATTATTGCTAGAGTTTGATGCCTGCACAAGAATTCCACTGCTTCTGGTGGACAGTTTCTTTCTTTCTTTTTCTTTCTAGAAATTTCCTTTCTCCCTGTTTCAGAAAGACACCTACAGCACTGCTCCACCACTCTTGAAACTTCCCTCTACAGATGGGGCCTCAGAACCTGAGCCCAGGCCCTTACACATAGTAGTAACATGTGTATTCTACCAGGTGTACCACTGCCCAGCCCCCCAGCTCAACTGTTGCATTTAGAATGTCTAGTTACCTACACAAATAGGATTAGAAAGCAAAGACATATTTAAGAGAAAAAAATTCATTTCTCTAAATGGCTCATTTTTTTCTGCCAGCATGTTCCATATAGGCTATTTAGGTGAATATTAAAAGTGTGAATAGAAATATTTTGTACCCATGATGCTACAGATTGGCATTCTCTAAAGGCAAGTGCCAGTGCCAAGTCTATCGCTAATCAAGTTTCATAATTTACAACCTGTGCAAACTGTGGGCTGATAACCACAGCAGTTGTACTGTGTGTTTCTGGGAAGATACCATCATCCAAGCACCAATTATTAAAACCTCTTATACACATTAAGGCTATAAAGATTAAAAATATAGCACATTTGTCATTAAATATGGATGACTTCATGTAATATGCATTATATACAAAAACATTGTCCTTCCACTTGGGCTTTATCATCACCCTATGGAAAATCCACAAACCTGAAGTCCCACATCAGAGTTAGTTTTGGCAAAGCCAAGGAACAACTTCCTCATGCAAAGTAAACACAGATGTTCCACTCTTGGGCAACTGGCTAGGAGGAGCTGGTGTACAAAGGGATGTGTAACTGCGGGGAAGATAACAATTCCTTACATACCTACAGAACTTTTGCAGAGGTCACAGATGGGCTTGAGTGGGACTGATTCCTCTGAAAAACTCGCATTTCCTCATTAGAGTTTGAATACATCACTGAGCTCAAGTCTTCTTGCATGTCTGAAAAAGAATGCAGCCTTAAAGGTGTTGGTTTGTGTTATTTTGAGCTCTAGAGAAAAAATCACATGCATCTTAAGTAGTGTCTTTAATGCCAGTGATTTGTTGATTTCTGTCTGTAAGGTATGGTATACATAAACACATAACCATATTAATTAAAAAGTGATTTGAGGAAGGAAATTTTTCTAGCCTCTTCCATTAACTGGCAGTTAATGGTAGGTGGTTCCAAATGACCAAATAGCTACAATTGACTTCCTTTGTTCCTTTTATTCTCAACAAATTACAAGAATGGAACTGTGCTAAACAAACATTCCCTGGACTCAAATATGTTTCCCCCAGGAACAGAGATGCAAGAGATGAAAACCACATGTTTGGGATGCCTGACACATAACCTTGAATTTTGCACTGATTTGTAGCCTATTTAAAAAATCTACTTAAAACAGAGTTCCCCTTCTTCATTGTTGGAAATGGCTAGAAAAGACAATAGGGTAAGACTGGAAAGAGAAGAACATTGGAGTTAATGTGATTTGGGGACTATACATTTTTTTTTTATGAGCACCTCTGCCTTAAAATAGTTTTCATCAAAAATACATACTTTAATCCCATGGAATGGAAAGTATTAGAAGGTCAACACAATCTTTTTTTTTTTTTTAAATATATTTGTTATTGGATAGAGACAGAAATTGAGAGGGAAGGGGGAGATAGAGAGACAGAGAAAAACCTGCAGTTCTGCTTCACTACTTGTGAAACTTTCCCTCCTGCAGGTGGGAACCAGGGGCTTGAACCTAAGTCCTTGCATATTGTAATATGTGCGCTTAACCAGCTGCGCCACCAACTGGCCCCAACAAAGTCTATATTGTGTCAGCAATGTTTTCTCGGTTCTAATGAGAAACAAATCTTAGCAGTCATTCCATTTAATTGAAAAAATAAGTAAAGAGCATTTTTGGGGAGTAATTAAGTTCTTGATAATCCAGGATTCTTTTTCTCCTCCTCTTCCTTTTCCCTCCTCCTCCACCCTCCTTCTTCTCTTTCTTCTTCCCCTTCTTCTTTCTAATAACAGTAGAGTTTTCAGTGGATCTCAGTTCCTCTGTGACAAATCCACCACTCCTGACAGCATTTTATTCCATTATTCCCCCCAGCCCACCACCTCACCCCACACCACCCCAACCCACCCCAACTCATTTTTTTTTCTTGATTGAGACAGAAATTGAGAAAAGGGAGATAAAGAAAGAAAGACAGAGAAAGACCTAGCACTGCTTCACCACTGGTGAAGGTCCCCCCAACTCCCCTGCAGGTGGGGACCAGGGCTTAAACCTGGGTCCTTGTGCTTTGTAACATGGCCAGATCATATCACCTTATATTTTAACTATTATGTCTTAAAGTGAGACCAGATAATTTCATTTGCACCCTATTTGCCTGTCACTTTGCATGTATGTTATCTTCATTTCTTCTCATTGCAGTCTTCCTTATTTATTTATTTTTCTTCCAGTCACTGGGGCTTGGTGCCAGCACTACAAATCAACACACAAATCAATTTATTGTGTATGACAGAGAGATGAGGGGAGATAGAGAGGGAGAAAAATAGATACCTGCAGACCTGCTTCACCACTTGTGAAGTGTCTTCCCTACAGGTGGGGAGTAGAAGCTTGAACCAGATCCCTGTGTAGGTCCTTGAGCTTAGTACTATTTTCACTTAACCCAGTGCACCACCACTGGGTCCCTCAAAGTGTTTATGCTCTTGTAATTATGTACCTTTATGAATACAGACCCCCAATATATGCTGACTATTGCTTTGAGATTTATTTTTTTTAACTTTTTTAATTGTCATCTTTTTAAAATATTTGTTTATTAATTTATTTATTCCCTTTTGTTGCCCTTGTTGTTTTATTGTTGTCATTATTGTTGTTGTTATTGATGTCATTGTTGTTGGATAGGACAGAGAGAAATGGAGAGAGGAGGGGAAGACAGAGAGGGGGAGAGAAAGATAGACACCTACAGACCTGCTTCACCACTTGTGAAGTGACTCCCCTTCAGGTGGGGAGCCAGGGGCTCAAACCGGGATACTTTCTCTGGTCCTTACACTTTGCACCACCTGCGCTTAACCCGATGCGTTACCGCCCAACTCCCGCTTTGTGATTTATTAAGATACATATTTAATGCACAGTAAAAGCACACTTGTATATAAAAATTGAAAACAGGCAAGGAAAAACTACAATTTGAGAGATAATTTTAATCTTTAAAAATTTTTTTCTTATGTTTATTTATTTGTTGGATAGAGACAGTCAGAAATTGAGAGGGAAGGGGCTGATAGAGAGGGAAAGAGAAAGGAAGAAACCTGCAACCCTGTTCACTACTTGTGAAGCTTTCCCCCTGCAGTTGGGGACTGGAGGGTCTCTAACCTAGGTCCTTGCCACCGTAATATTTGTGCTCAGCCAGGTGTGCCACCACCTGGCCCCGACAGTTTTAATCTTATCTGCCATTAGTTTTAAATGTCATAATAATTGGTGAAACTATCTATAGGTGAGGAACAAATGACACTCTATGAACATTTTTAAGTTGCCAGTATGAATGAAGTTACAAGATCCTTAAATATGCACACATTTGGGGGCCCCAGTGGTGGTGCACCCAGGTAAGCACACATATTACCATGCACAAGAGTCTGGGTTGGAGCCTTCACTGCCCACCTGCAAGAGGGAAGCTTCACAAGCAGTAAAACAGATCTACAAGTCTCTCTCTCCCCCTCTCTACCTTACCCTGCCCTCTCATTTTCTCTCTGCCCTATTAAATAAAACAGAAATAAGGAAAAAGGAAAAAATGTTTTCTGGGAGTCAAGGATTCATAGTGCTGGCACTGAACCCCAGAGGTAACCCTCGTGGCAATACCAAAAAAAAAAAAAAAAGCCACACATCTGCTTTCCAAAGTAGTTATATTAATTTATGATTTCACTAGAATGTGTCAGTGTTCCTATGAATCCACAACCTTTCCCATACTGGTGCTACCAGATGTTCCCATGTTTGCCAATCAAGCAGCTATAAAATGCTATCTCATTGTGGTCTTAATTTTGCGTATTCCTGATTACTACTGAGATTAGGCATCTTTTCATATTAATTTATCACATGTATTTCCTCCTTGGTAATATTTACTCTACTCATGGCTCTTTTAATTTTTCTTTTTAATGCTTCACAATTTTACGGTGCTGGACCAGTTTTTTATTCATATGAAGAGATAAAAGGAGAGCACCACAGATAGTATTAGAACTTCCAAACCATAACGCCTCCTGCAAGAGTTCATGTCTGGGCGATGTGCATGGATGAGCCAGCATTTTACTTTATAATTTTGAATTGTTATATGCTATGTCTTCTAAAGTTTTGCTGATTATGCCTAAAGCCAGTATATTTTTAAAGCTCACGTGTTTTTTATTTTTTAATATATATTTATTTATTTTCCCCTTTGTTGCCCTTGTTTTCCTTTGTTGTTGTAGTTATTATTGTTGGTGTTATTGATGTCGTCATTGTTGGATAGGACAGAGAGAAATGGAGAGGAGGGGAAGACAGAGAGGGGGAGAGAAAGATAAACACCTGCAGACCTGCTTCACCACCTGTGAAGCAACCCCCCTGTAGGTGGGGAGCCAGGGGCTCGAATCTGGAACCTTAACGCTGGTCCTTGCGCTTTGTGCCACATACGCTTAACCTGCTGTGCTACCGCCCGACTCCCTCATGTGTTTTTTAAAAGTATTTAATGGTATCTTTTAATAAGTACTGTTAAATTAATATTTAATATTTGAAATAATGAATGCCTTCCCAAACATAATCCTAGATGCTATGCCCCTGCTTTGTCTTCTAATGTGTTGCACTTTCACCACCCACATTGAAGTGTATAGTTTATCTATAACTGAGTCTGGTTTTTATGAATCTAGGGCTTCATTCATGCACTGTGCCACTACTACTGGGATGACTTTTTCATTTAGAAAGAGAGAGAGGAGACACCACAGCACGCTGGTGCAGCCAAGGCTCAAGGTTGGCAAGGCTTACATTCTACCCAGTGAGTTATCTTTCTGTCCCTACTGTTAATTCTTATGCACAGTATGGGCAAGGAATTGTGTTATTTTTTCCCATATAGTACTGATTTTGCCAGCCCACCTTATCAATTAATTCTGACTAGCAATACTTACCTGCCATGCTTTTATTCATCTCTGTCCGTCACAGGCATTTATCTTTATGATTTGTTTGCAGACTTTCTAGACTTTTGCATTGCTTCTTTAGTCTCATTTCCATTGATCAAACTGTCATAATCACTGTACCATCATCTAAGTATTACATAGGGCAATTGCTCCCACTGACTTTCCTTTTCAGGAATATTCTATTTCTTGTGCTGTTCTTTTAGCTTTCCAAATGTCATACAAATTGCTAAATGTTAAAATTAAATTTAACAGGATTATAAAATATTAATTTAATAAAACTAATTAAATGTTGCTGTTTAATATTAAAGAAATAAACAAAATATAAACTTTAAAATATACCTGGGAGGCGGCACAGTGACTAGAGCTTTGGATTTGAAAGCATAGTGTCCTGGGTTCAATTCCTTCACCACACATGCCAGAGTGATGTCCTGACTCTCTTTATCTTCTCTCTATAATATATATATATATATATATATATATATATATATATATATAGTTTTTTTTGTTTGTTTGTTTTGCTAAAACTGAGATTTTAGCTAGCTTCCCTGACTTGGCAAGCACTTTACTTGCCCAGTGCATGGTCCAGGCTCAAGCCCTTAACATATCAACATGTAAGTATTACCACACTGGGAGAAAGCTTCAATGCTGTGGTATCTCTCCCTGCATCAAAAACAGATATGTGGTATGAATATGAATAAGAACACTACTTGTGGGTTGGGCTGTAGTGCACCAGGTAAAGCACACAAAGTGCAATGGCCCACACAAGGATACCAGTTCGAGCCCCTGCCTCCCCACCTGCAGGGTGGGGTCATTTCTTAAGTGGTGAAGCAAGTCTGAAGGTATTTATCTTTCTTTCTCTCTTTCTATCTAACCTCCCCTCTCAATTTCTCTCCATCCTATCGAGAAAAAAAAAGCCATCAGAAGTGGTGGATTCATATTGCTGGAACCGAGCCCCAGGATATATATATGTATATGTATGTGTATGTGTATGTGTATGTGTATGTGTATGTGTATGTGTATGTGTATGTGTATGTGTATGTGTATGTATATGTATATGTATATGTATATGTATATGTATATGTATATGTATATGTATATATAATACCTTTCTCTTTCTCCATAAGAACCTCTCTCTACCACTTTGTTCTCTACAATCTTAATCTGTGATGAATTTGACAGGACCTCATGTATTCTTGGTTTCCAAAAGAAACAAAATTGGGGGGGGGACTTCAAGACAATAACAGGTTCCTTCTCTATTCTCATTAGGCTGTAATTTATCATACTTCTTCTCATGGTTCTCTGAGACTTAGCACCTCTACAATGAGGCTTTTTGTAAAACAGTTTTCTCAGTACCCTATCTGGTGTGAACCATCTGTTTTATGTTGGGCTCCTATTATAAAGTCCTGAAAAAATCAAATCCCAAGTATATTTTTGATTATAATGACAGACTGCACATTGTGAGCTACATTTTATTAAAGTAATATTTACTTTTTGAATTTTAGACTACATATACTTTGAGTAGAATAAGTAGCACAAGAAATAGATTCCAACAGAACATCTATAGAACAAAGGAAGAAAGAACAGTATAAGACATATCTTTAGAGAATATATTATTGAGGCACAGACCACAAATACACTGTGTTGTAATGGTTACTACATTTGACTCAGGAGTTCTGGAGGGTGGTTAATGAGAGAAGCAGAGAGGGAGAAAGAACCAGAGCATCAATGTGGCACATGCCGCGCTGGGGATCTTGGGACCTCATGTTTATGTCTGAGAGCCCAGTGATTTACTCACACAGCACCTTCCACCTTCCAGTCACATTTTTTCATTCTTTTATTACAGATAGTTAGAGACAGAAAGACTTGGAAGGAGAGACAGGAAGAGGGGGAGAGACAGCATAGCAGTGCTTCATAATCCATGGAACTTCCCTCACAGAGCTTCCTTGGATTATTAAAGAGATGGAAGACAACTACTGGATGGTTTCACTCACGTGTGGGGTTTAGAGATCTGATACATATGAACTTGAAAAAAAAACCCACAGAAACAAGCAAACTATTTCTAAGAGCCATGAGACTATGATCTATGATCGGTATTTCTTGGAGTTGAGAGGGTAGGGATGAAGAAATTTGGTGTTGGACATGGTCTGGAACTGCAATCTTATAATCTTGCAACTTACTATTAATTGGAAATAAAAAATGAAAAAATAGCAAGCATTAAAATCTTTAATAATACATTTTCTTGTCTAACAAGAACGTATTTTAAAAGCTTTTCAATAATTAAAAAAACTTCTCCCTGAGCAGACAACCTTACCAATGTGTCCTAGAACCCCATCTCCCCAGAGCCCTACCCATCTAGGGAAAGGTAGAGACAGGCTGGGAGTATGGATCGACCTGCCAATGTCCATGTACAGCAGAGAAGCAATTACAGAAGCCAGACCTCCAACTTTTTGCGCCCCATAGAGATCTTTGGTCCATACTTCCAGGTGCTCAAAGAATAGAGAACATTCCAATAGGGGATGGGGGAGGGGATATGGCACTCTAGTGGTGGGAACTGCATGAATTGTACCCCTCTTATCCAAGTCTTGTTGAGCATTATTAACTCACTAATATTAAGAGAAGTTGTAAAATAAGATAACACAAAGCAGAACTGGGACTGGGTTTGGTATATTGCACCAAAGTAAAAGACTCTGGGGTGAAGGTGGGGTGTTCAAGTCCTGGAATATGATGGCAGAGAACCTGGGGTGGGGGTTGAATTGTTATGTGGAAAACTGAGAAATGTTATACATGTACAAACTACTGTATTTTACTCTTGATTATAAACCATTAATTCCTTCAATGAAGAAAAAGAATTCTAAATCAAAGTTTCAGAATTTTTAATATATTTATCAATTATTTTCAAGCTATTGTATACAATCTTCTGCATTCCAGAATGTATTATAATCATGTTACCAGCTACAGTTAGGAGAATGTCTGTCCAGTGCCCTGAATTCACTCACATGGGGTCAGTGAATAACTAAGGTTTTAGAAATTGTGTTACCTCCTCTGTATTGAGGTCATTAAACTGCCCTGAGTCTAACACAGGTGGCCAGTCTCTGTGTGAAATGAGCAAACCCGTGAAACGAGATATGCACCTATCGAAATTGCTGACAAGCAGAGCACACAGAAGTCAGACATCAGAGGAGGCAGAAAATATAAAGTAGTCTGGGAAACTAAGTCTTTTTTCATTTCACTTAC